>NC_032011.1:6675802-6702570 GCF_001865875.1 Lupinus angustifolius | reverse complement strand
TGATCCATTCACATCCAAGTTAAGTCATAATTAATCTCAGTCATCAATTTTCTTAAATCTAACGGACCAAATGAGTTACTTAAAAGTTATTTAAGACTTTTTTTTTCTCTCATCATTTATTTCATTGACCCTTATGATCCGTTAGATTTAAGAAAACGGATGACTGAGATTAAATGTAACTAGTATAACTTAACTTGAGTATAAACAGATTCCTCTTCTCTGTATATGTTTGTTTAATGTCATCAATTTTATTTAATTAATTAACCATATAAAACCACTCTACTAATATTTTGATCTATTCAACCATGGGACACAATATTAATAAGAATTTAATATGCATACATTGACAGTATAAATATTTTTATATTGTCAGTAAATTTCCACCATTGACATGTTAACCATCATTGACTTTAAAACAAAAGTATTACAAATCAATAGTAGATGATGTACTGACAGTATAAAAAGGCTTACACTGTCAGTGCATACATTTTAAACTTTATTAATAATAGTTTTATCTATTAAGAAAGAGAAGAAGAAAAAATATGTACGAAATGTATAAGAGTTTTTATATTATTACTATATTACTCATTACTCATATTTAATTATTATTAACTTAAAATTAAAAATAATATAAATAAATAATAAATATTTATTATGTATGAATCTTTTGCATCGTGAATATTTAAATATTAACAATCGTCCTTCATTTGTTTTGGGTCAATGTCACATATGTAATTGCATTGAATTTGTTAAAATAAAATATAAGGAAAATGATATATCTTTCTACTATATTTTTCTACTAATTTTTATATCTACAAGATGATGATATATGTTATAATAAGATATTTAATTATTAATAATTGGATTATAAGTAACATATGTCATTTTTTTGTGAACAAGAGAATTAGTAAAAGAATTTAGTAGAATATTTAATAGAAGATATTACAATGCTCTAAAAGATAAATCTCGGTCAGCATGCAGCGTGTGGTACGTCATCTAATCCCCTTGTCAAGTCAAGCCCAAACACCAGATAATAATCATAATAATATAGAAAAAGTCAAACGTAATCAATCCTATTCAATAAACTACTGCAATTTTATATCTTAAATACATATCAATTCCAATTCTCGTCATTTTTTCATCACAAATCATACTGTGGGACCCAATCACAACTCATGATCACGTCTTATTTCGTGAAAAATGTCATATTCGGTTGCAAATATTCTTATTCACTTAAAAATTGAAAAATGTGAAAATAAAGAGATACATTAATGTTGAATCTTTCTATGGTATTTAATTGAGTTATTTGTGATCAATGTAAGGATCTCTATGTTTCTAATATCTCACACTCATAAACATTGAAATCCATAATATGCATACCCATAAAAATAAAGAAATAAACGTATAATAAAAAAGTTATAAACATTTAATTTTTTAATTAATATAACATATTTTGATTGGTTTGGGAGAGAATTAGGAACAATAAATCATTGTACCTAGGTTACATATAGTGCATAAAGTACCATGCTCGGGAAAAGATTATAGCCTAATGCTATCAAGCAATTAGGTGTAAGAAATATTATCTAAGGTGTCGCAAACAAATAAAAAGGGTAAAAGATTATCATATTCAAAAGGTTTTTCAATTTGTTGGTTGATTTTGGGAAAAATTTGAATAATAAAAGTGTTGGAATTCAGTTGTGGGATTGATTCACTATTCATAATAGTAAATTGATAAACAATCAAGCAATAAAGCACAAGTCAATTTCCACAACATTTGACTTTGACCTCAAATACACTAAGAACTAATGTTTTAGTCTACTTAACAATTGATAAAATAAATTCTAAACCTTAAACACAAGATTAATGATTATGACCTACATTCATACTTCTATGTCTAGTAACTATACAAATGAGTTGGGATTAATGCAAACCCTCAATTGTATTAGCCGCCAACGTCTTGTTCTATAATAACACTTTACAAAATTAGATCTATGTCTAGTAACTAAATTGATGAAATTATGATTTATGAGCCATCAAGTATGTCTCTATATCTAACAACACACTATCAAGTTTGAGAGTTTTCAACACAAATATGAATTTATGTCTAGCAATCATATAAGCAAAGTCATCCCTTGTGACAATTTAATATGCAACTATGTCCATCTTTATGCATAAATAATAAATTACTTGCTTTGAACTATTGAACCGAAATTTCTTCACAAAATTCATTTCCTAACTGAGACTAAGCATTTCATCAAATACAAAGTAAGTATTAAAAGTATAGCAAGAATAATTCACAAAAATCATATCATTTCATTCATAAATTGAACTACAAAATATATTAATAAATAACTAACCAATCCCAACTAAGAAGCAATTTAATTAAGTATTTTCAAAATTTACTCTTAAAGTAAGCAGATCTCTCCCCATAGTTTAATAAGCTACTTACCCACATATAAACTTCTATTTAGCTTCATAGCTACATCTACAAGTTACAAACTAATAATTACCATTTATTTGTGTCGAGTAGTCTTTAATAACACTGCAAAGTTTATCTTCGAAAATATCATATTTAATAGAGTAGGTTTAATATTTGTATATTTATAAGGTTGACTTTATTTTTGATTCATTAACTGTAGCCGACTACCAGACTGCCGCAGACAATATTTACGAAGGACACCTAAATAAATAAAAAATGTGCTGAAGGGTAACCACTTAGGATTGATTTAATAATAGGAAAATAATATATTATCTTACTAATCCTTGTATCTACAAGAAAATGATATATGTCATAAAGTAACACATTATTTTTTGATAATTGGTTTATAAGTTTTTATAAGTTAGATGTACCAATTTCATGTGGATAAGAAGATTAGTTGAAGAATATATTATTAATCTTAATTATAACAAGTAAATTATGTAATTGAAGCTTCCAGAAAATGACAGCTTATACAGGAGAGCAAGTGCATTTAGTTCATGAAAGACATGACATGATGATGATGATAAGCGTGACATCACCCTATCATTTTCATCATTAATAAAAAGAAATAGCAAAACTAAACAATTAGCCACTAATTAAAAATTATTATTATATTATTACTCTAAAGATTTATACATAATCAATCGATCAATCCTAATTGATTTTTAGAAGAAATTAATAATGATTAAATATAAGTGATGAATAATACATTAATAATATATAAAACTTTTACACTATTTATGATACACTTTTTATTTATATTTATTGTTATCATTATTATTACTACCTTGTCGACCAGCACTCTGTACCGATTGACCCGCATTCTGGATTGATCAACTCATATTCGTATTTTTCTAATATATAATGTATAAGCTTCATGTTATAAAAAAATAGTTTAAATATAAAAAATGTAATATATGAATTCAATAAAGAATAAAAATATAAATAAGAAAGTGTATAGAAGATTAATAATATATTAATATAAAGTGAAAATAATAGAGTAATATTTGGAAATTTATATTAGTTATTAATAAAATTAGAAGTTATAAAAGTTAAAATAATGAATATAAAATACTTATCATCGGTAGTTATTTTATTTTATGTTTTCTGGATTATTTGATAGGAAAGCACATACACTTTCTCAATATCTATATATATGCATTGTGCTCTACAATTTCACTATCCTCAGCTTCTTCACTTTGGTAACAAAATCACCCAGATAAACGCAGAGACTTTGCAAGACATCATCAATGGCTGTCAAAGTTTATATTGTGTATGTCTCATTTTCCCTTAAACTTTATGTAACCATGATATTTTTCCTTAAACTTTGTTTATGTTCTCTGTTATCTCTGATTTGTCGTTAGTGATGCTTTTTTTCTCTCTTTCTTTTTCCTTTCTAGTCCCGTGTTTTTCCATTCATGCTGATCAAGGTGAAATTTTGTTTACTGGGTTTCCTTAACTTTTTCAAAGGGTTGCTAAATTTCAAATGTTTTGAAAATTCTTTGATGATTATCACGGATCTGTCCTTTTTCCTTTGTGCTCTGTATTGGAATATTAGTTTGATAACCATTGGGGGAAGATGCACCTGATTCTTTTTTTGTTCAATGGGTAGTAAGTCTGAAGAATGGTGCTGACGATTGAGAATCCCTTTTACAAGTTCTTCTACTTTTGAATTGTTATGCATTACCTTTGGTTGTAATCAGAATCATTTTATTTAATGGGTTTTTGTTAAGAGTGTAATATTTATTCACTTTTAGTGTGAAAATTGGTGGATGATGCAGTAACAATGTATACAACTTGTACATCATTAGTGCATACATCCTAATTCCATGATTGATAGCAGTTCAGCATTTCCTATACAGCTATACTACAATTAGATTAGTATGGAGCCAACATATTCTAATCATGGGTTCTCTGAAGCAAGGATTCGTCAAACACCCTCATGTGTCGGTGTCCGACACGTATCCGTAGAGTATCCAAAAATTAAAAAAATAAAATAAAATAAATAAATATCAAGACACGTATCAGATTCGTTTCGAATAAAATATAGAATATATAAATTTGTTTTTAATAAAATAGGATAAGATAAATTCGTTTTCTATAACCACCAACTTATTTAAAGGCCACAAAAGACTCATACCAACATACCGTCACACCGCATTGACCCTCCGATGGCCGGTATTCTTTGATCCACAATTTATTTTACTTTGGATATTTTGATTTACACTTATAATTTTATCATATTTTATACGTTTTTTATTATTTTATACGCGTATCCTTGAACATATCATATCCTATATTTTAGAAAAAATACGTGTTGATGTATCGGATACGTATCGTATCTGATACACGTATCCGTATCTTTGCTTCATAGCATGGTTCATCCTTTATCTTGCAATAGCATGGTTCATCCTTTATCTTGCAATAGCCAATATTTATCACATAAGACAAGATTCTATTTGCACAGTTGTAATATATGTGGTAAAAATTATATATGCAGAGGAGGTGTCAAACTTTGCTCTTTCATTTGTAGGCAACGGATGATCATTAAGTGAAAAAGTGAAATGAGTATTTGTTCAGTATGGCTCTATAGATCTCTAATCGCTATATTAAAAGTTTAAAACTGTAGTTAATGGGATGCTAAAACTGTCACTTTATACTATAACAAGTTATTTATCGAAAGACATACATATGTTTGTGGCTTTGTGCATGTATGCATAATATCTACAGCAAAACAGAGATCCTTATAATAATATCTATAGAAGTCCATCAATGCCTCCTTTCAACACTATTGGATGTGTTTTTGCCTCTTTTGTTACCTATATGGTTGCTACTTTCCTTAGAAAATAATGAGAGGAAATGTTTCTTTGGAAAATCTCTGCAATTTGTCTATAATATTGACTTTACTCAATATTCCCTCACTGTTATAATTGTTATCAAAAGGGAAAAGGACTTCTAGAGTACATTGATCTAGATATACTTTTTACTTCTTAAGTTATAACATGTTTATTGATGCCAACTAGATAATTTGACTCTCAATTTAGAATGGATGCAGTAGTAAAAGAAAATATGAAGTCTTTATGTTTGGTTTTAAACATAAAAAAGTGTGGCACAGTACATGAGGCTACTACCTAGTGAGATATAGGAATGGTAGATCTATGCAGCCTTATACTCGCAAGTGGAGAGTTTGTTTCCATGATTTGTACCCATAGCCTCTAGGTCACAAGACAAACAACCTTATCATTGTATCAATGCTCTACTCCCCTATTGCTTGCAAGTATAATGTTTATTTTATTGCTCTTAGAAGTTAGAAATAGAGATCGAAAACTGCTTAATGACTAATAGGTTTTTGATGTTGTTGCATCATGGTTTTCTGATGTTTTCAATGTTGAACAAGGATCATAATTGTCTTTTCTTGAGTTCTATCATTTAGAGGAACAGAATCCCTCTTCTAGTCTTTGCCCCATGATATAATGGTTCTGATGTCTGACTTGTGATCCTGCCTTTTCGTCCAGCAATGATGTATATGTGGAAGGCCTTATCGTCTTTGTCTATATTTGTTTAGCTGTTTATCTTTAAATTTGTTGTAGTTAGTTTATTAAACTGTCACAAAATAGCTAGCCTTTCTGAAAGTCAAACAGAACTCCAATATAAAGAAAGGGATAATTCAAGTATTTGGTTATTGGTCAAAACAAGAAATCTGAAATTGATACAAGTCATTTAGAAATTAGGTGTTTAGATATTGACGACTCATCACTTTATCATGGATATGATCCATCTAAAATGGTTAGCAAATATTTCAATCATAATATTTTTCATTAGATATTTAATTTTTTGTGTAGTTTTTTTCCACATCGTTCTACATATCATAGAGATTCAACAAAGTTTTATGTTGTCTGACAATTGTCTAACATAACATTCAACTTTAATTCAGGCTTAGGACTGATTATATAACATGAAGCACACATAGGCATTATGACGTCATAAAAAATATATGATTTATGATAAAACATATTTCGTCATTCGATCTATGCAGTCGGTTCCACCTATCTGGACTAAGGCTTGGTAGTGGTAGTAGCAGTGTTTTTTTGTGTACTACAATCCTACTGTTTATTCATTACCTTTTGTGTTCAAGCTATTTTCTGTTCGTTATATTGGTTTGCATTTCCTCTTTCTTTTTAATTGTTCTGAAGAATGTTGCTTAATTTTCCTATATTTTATCACTAAAGTGAACATGTTTCTATAAAGCTTTAATTGCAATATATAACTTTCACACTGCTTTGACAGATACTACTCCATGTATGGGCATGTAGAAAAACTGGCAGAAGAAATAAACAAAGGTGCTGCTTCTGTAGAAGGTGTTGAGGCTAAACTATGGCAGGCATGTATTTATATATACTGTTTCACATTTCCTAACACCTAAACTATGTCAGGAATGTATTTATATTTCATGTTTCATATTTATTGTGCATTCCGTTCCATTGTCTTAGCATAAATTGCAAACTATGAGTAACATGAATTCCAGAGACAAGGCTCATTCCTCTGTAGAGAAGATAAAAGTGCATTATAAAAAACAAAATTTTCTTGCACAAGAGTATTACCACTGCACTGTTTGCTAAGGTGGATAATTGGGTTTTAACTCAATATCATTGTTTCTGCCATTTGGTTTTAAACATTTTGTTGGCTATTTTCGTTCTTTTTATCATGCTTGTGTTTCCGATGAGCTTTTCATATCATACAACAACAATCAAGTCTTTAGTCCACTAGGTAGGGTCGGTTATATGGATCGAACGACACATTGACAAAGCTTTTCAAATCATTTAATTCTCTTAATTACTTGCCATTTTTATGGCCCCAATGTTCTTTTAAAGCTTCCGATAATTTCTATAATAGCAGGAGGATCAGGACTCCTAGTCTTTTCACAACATTTATTGTGTGATCAAATTTGTTACATTCTTTAGTGGAAATAACACTTTATTTACCAAATTCTTCATTGCTAAATTGGAGAAGGGATGTATGAATTAATTTTTCATTAGTGGTTGTAAACAATTTCATTATTTAAAAGGACAGAGCTTACTTGCTGACTATATTGACAGAGCTTACTTGCTGACTATATTGAACCTTTGAATAGGTACCTGAAACACTGCCAAATGAAGTGCTTGGTAAGATGAGTGCACCTCCCAAAAGTGATGTACCAGTCATCACCCCGAATGAGCTCTCCGAGGCAGATGGCTTTGTTTTTGGCTTCCCAACAAGATTCGGAATGATGTCTGCTCAGTTCAAAGCATTTCTTGATGCTACTGGAGGACTATGGAGAACACAACAACTTGCAGGCAAGCCTGCTGGAATCTTTTACAGCACGGGCTCCCAAGGTGGTGGACAAGAGACGACAGCGTAAGAGCCTCCATCTCGGTGTCTGGTTTCTTACTCAATTCCTAAGATTGATCAAATACTAATCTTTTGAAACTTGTGGAATCCATGACAGGCTTACTGCAATTACTCAATTGGTTCATCACGGAATGATATTTGTTCCGATCGGATATACGTTCGGTGCTGGCATGTTTGAGATGGAGCAAGTGAAGGGTGGAAGTCCATATGGTGCCGGAACTTATGCTGGTGATGGGTCAAGACAGCCAACTGAGCTTGAGCTGCAGCAAGCATTCCACCAAGGGAAGTATATTGCCACCATCACAAAGAAGCTCAAGGAAGCTGCATAGTGTTGCTTCAATAGAGATACAAAAATACCAAAGTATTGCTTGAAATTATTGCCCATTTTCCCCTTGCAATATGTTGAGTTCTATTTTTCTGTGCTTTTGCAGCCAATAATCTTGTTTTTCTTTTTCTTTTTTCCAAAACTGAAATGCTTTATATGTGTGTTTAATTCCATTAATGGTTGTTGCTATTTATTGAAGATGAAACTTTGTCTTTTCCTTTTGTATTAGGCTGAGAAAAATCTTGCTACTATTTTTTATATTCCCCTTTAATGAATTTGAAGCCAATAAGTATATCTATACTCATTGCAGTGCCCAGTATAAACTTTATTACTGCCCAGTATTTTTATTTTCCAATTTGTTTGGATCTTAACATCGGGGGCCCATTATATGTTAGCATAAGGCATAACTTTGAACATCATATATGTGGTTATGCTATATATTAAAGAAATGAGAAACTAAAATAAAGTTTTCTTTCGATGTTCCCGTTAGATGTATCTCTGGTGGAAGCACAACCATCACTATCCATCATCCCAGCCATATTGTTCATCCTCTATCGGCAATTACGGTCTGTCCGTGTTCATGCAATGTCCGTCTAAATTTAGATAGTTTACTTATGGGTCACCCTATATAAATTTAAAAAATAATAATATAAAAATATATATAAATTACATACAAATTACAATCTTATATAACTATCATATTTTTAAAGTTACATATAACATTGCATTAAAAATAAAAAATAAAAAAGAACATAATAATGCACAAACTCAAATAACTTAACATTGATATCCTTTATGTCCAATGACAAACTAAATACCTGCCACTTAATAACTACAAATATAAGTTCATCTAATATATGAAGTTATGGAGTAAGTACTGATACAAGTAGATATTCTAATATATTTACTAATATGTCATGTTTGTGATTGTCGTTGATGCAAGATGATAAACAAAAAATAAGTGGTGGCAAAATTGTTTGATCACAAATCAAAAAACTCCTACCTATTTGTTCCATAAACTTATTCAACTCACATATGAGCACATCATGTGTTATCCTTGGGAATAATGAGATAATTTATCTCATAAGATTCACTCTCATTGAAGTTGAAGAACAAATTAAAGGAAAATGTGGTAAGTAAGGGTAAAAGGGGCATTGCCAGGCATGCAAGCCACTTGTGTTGTCCATTTGAAAAACCCATAGGCGAAAGGGGTATGTTGGGCGAACATTTATAGATGGATGAAAAGATTTTTCATGTCATGCCCGTCGAATAAGTACAAAAGGGTCCCATGGGTTTAACCTAAATTATTAATGGTACTAACAACCTTATTATACACTGTTGGACCATTCGGGCCCTATTACAATCTCTATAATACATATAGGCCGAAGAGAATTACCATTAAATTTAAAATTTATATTATGTAATGGATGATAACAATATTGTTATTTTATTTAAAAGTTTACTGCTTTAAATCAAGTGGGCTTAAAGTTAGTTGGCCAAATCCTTACAATTCTAGATGTATATTATATTGTTCTGTTGATGGTATGAAAAAAGTTACAATCTTTTCTATTATTATATATTCTTATAAATTCATTATTTCCTACTTTGTAAGAGTTCTACAACTTTAATATTGGTGCTTTCATTGATATTATCGTGCCTCCTAAACCTATTTCTCCTTCTTCATCCATTCATTCCACAATCGAGGACACTTCTAACCTAGTGGTTATAGAAAAAATGGCTTCTACGCACCAGAATCGGACAGAACACCAAGACTTGCTACAAACATCTATGGAGGCCCTTATGAAAAGTGTCTTAATCAGATTACTAAACAAGCTAGCATGTTTGACGACAAGTAGCACTCAACGAATGTTAAGTAATATTTCTATTTCTATAAAGTAGTTTGTTAAAGGTAGTTTGGTAGTTAAATAGAGGTTCCATTTATGGAAAGATAGTTAGTTAGAAACTGATTTTGTTTTCTGTTTTTGGCATATGGTTGGTTGTTGCTATATAACCAAACTGAATCTCATTTCAATGCAAGTGAAATACATAGAAGTATTATACAAAACAAACTCTCAATCTTCATTTCTCTCTCTCTTATTCTGTTTTTGCTGCAACATCTAGTATTAAGAGCTATACGGCTCTCTGGGAAATCAAGAACACAAGGATGGGACAAAACATCTTTCAAACAAATCTCCCAATCCTTGACGGCAAGAACTAGCCACGGTGGTATGCACAAATGAAGATCATATTCGGGTACCAAGAGATTCTTGAAATCATGGTGAATGGAGTTACACCATTGGAAGAGAATGCCACAGATGAACAAAGATCAAGGCACAAGGAGGATGTGAAGAATGATTGTAAGGCATTATGCTTGATTCATCAATGTGCGAATAATGTTCACTTCGAAAAGATAGCTGGAGCAGAAACCTCAACCCAAGCTTGGAAAATCTTGGAAAATGGGAACAAAGTTGTTGATCAATTGAAGAAAGTACGACTTCAAATGATGAGAAGACAATTTGAATTGATGTAGATGGAGGATATTGAGAGGATTGTTGAATTCTTCAACAGAATCACAACCTTGACAAATGCTATGAAGTCATGTGGTGAGAAGGTTATTAATCTCACTATAGTGGAGAAGGTATTGTGCGCTCTGATTCCAAAATTTGATCACATAGTGGTAGCTATCAAGGAGTCAAGGAAATTGGAGAATTTGAAGGTTAGAGAACTCCAATGGTCACTCGAAGCTCATGAGTAGAGGATGTTTGAGCGTTCAAAAGGGAAATTAACAAATCAAGCTCTCCAAGCACACATCTTCAGGTGAAGAGGAACATCTTCTAGAGGAGGAGAACTCAGAGGTAGGAGTCGGGGCAGAGAAAGTAAAGTGAGTAATGGAGATGTAACTCTTATACCTGAATCTTCCAGGAGATGAGGGTACAAGGGTTCAATTAACACAAAAGAAAGTTGGACAAAAAGAAACTCAAGTGCTTCAACTGTGGCAGATTTGGACATTTCTCTAAAGAATGTCAAGCCCCAAGACAAACTTTGGTCAGTGAAAGACAAGATGATGAGGCTAACATGGCAAAAGGGTCAGATCAAAAGATTATGTGAGCATAATTCTGATGATGAAGAATAGAGATGAAGAAACCAATGATGCAGAGACCTGGTACTTGGACTCAGGGTGCTCCAACCTCATGACAAGTCATAGAGATTGGCTGATACACTTTGATGAGCAGAGAAAAAGTCTCATAAGGTTTTCTGACAACAGAACTATACAGGCAGAGGGCACTGGTGAAATTCTGATCAGAAGAAAAGATGACAATAAAGCAATGATCAACAATGTTCTATATGTACCAACCATGAGAAGTAATCTCATCAGTATAGGTCAGTTGTTAGAGAAAGGGACTTAGCATGAGTTTCCACAAGGGAAATCTTGAATTGTATGACACAAGAAATAGAAAGATACTCAAAGCTCCTCTGTTTGCAAACAAAAACTTTCAAGTAAAAATTGGCACACTGAAGTCACAATGCCTATCAACTGAATCAAGGGTGAATGAATCTTGCCTTTGGCATATGAGGTATGGGCATCTCAACTTTAGAGACTTAAGTTTGATGCATAATAAGAACCTAGTCACATGTCTTCCCCATATAAAGAACCCTAAAGCCCTTTGTGAGAAATGTCTCATAAGCAAACAACATAGAACTAGTTTTGGGTCATATCCACTACATAGAGCTAAGGATTTGTTAAGCATCATATATTCTGATATCTATGGACCCTTTGAGATATCATATCTAGGGGGAAGAAAGTACTTTGATTCATTTGTTGATGAGTACAGCAAAAAAGTATGGACTTATCCACTGAAGTTAAAGAATGAAGTGTTTAACACATTCAAGACATTCAAGGCCTAAGTGGAAAAACAATCAAGAAAATGCATCAGGGTGTTGAGAACTAATGGTGGAGGAGAATTCACCTCCAAGGAATTTGAGGAATATTGCAAGAAAGAAGGGATTGTCCATGAAGTCACAACCCCCTACACACCTCAACACAATGGTGTTGCTGAAAGGAGAAATATGACTATTGTGAACATGGTCAAAAATATGATGAAGGGTACTAAACTTCCCTTAGGCTTTTGGGCTGAGGTAGTGAACACAACTACTTATGTGTTGAATCTGTGTCCAATTCAGAACTCCACATCCTTGGTTCCTAAAAAGGTGTGGACAGGAAGAAAACCATCAGTTCATCATCTCAAAGTTTTTAGGTCTCTCTGTCACACACATGTTCCAGACTAGAAGAGAAGAAAACTGGATGACAAAAGTGAAGTCATGATCTTCCTTGGCTACCACCCCATAGGATCTTACAAATTGTACAATCCGGAAACTAAGAAAGTGGCATACATCAGAGATGTAAAGTTTGATGAGTTGAACTACTGGGAGGACAATTTGGAACAAAGTGATTATGCATCTACCAAGGTTTACCTTCCTAGAACCTATTGGACAACGGGAAGAGCCAATTTCAAGTGAAGAAGATGAGATTGAACAAGCTACTCAACAAGGCATAACTGAAAGAGTTAGATGCCTACCATCAAGACTCGGGGACTATCAAGTGTTTCCCAATAGTGCAATCTCAGATGAAGGAGAATTAGTTTACCTTGCACTAATGGCTGCTACTGAACTAGTAAAGTTTTAGGATGCAATCCAAGACAAATGCTATGGATGAAGAACTAAAATCCATAGAAAGAAAGAAGACTTGAGAATTAGCCACTTTGCCACCTGGAAAGTATTCAATTGTAGTTAAGTGGATATACAAGAACAAGTTGCAGCCTTATGGTAGCATAACTAAACACAAATCAAGGTTGGTAGCAAAAATGTTCATGCAAAAGGAAGGTGAAGATTACTCATAAATCTTTGCACTGGTAGCCATATTTGAGACAATGAGAATTCTGGTGAGTTTAGCTAGTTGGAAAAGGTGGAAGGTTTAGCAATTGGATGTCAAATTTGCATTTCTAAATGGCCACTTGAAAAAAGAATTATACATTCAATAACCTCATGGCTTCTCAATCACTAGCCAAGAAGACAAGGTACTCATATTAAGGAAGGCTTTGTATGGACTAAAGTAGGGCCTTATTGATCGCAAGAAGTAGTGCAGAAGTGCACAATGGAACATGGAATATACATAAAGGCCACAATTGGTCCTGGAATACTGATCATCTATTTGTATGTGGATGATCTACTGATCTCAGGAAGTAGTGTAGAAGAAATAGTAGAGTTGAAGAGTAGCCTCAAAAGTGAATTTGAGATGACTGATCTAGGGAACTTGTCCTACTTCCTTGGCATGGAATTTGTTGAAACCAGTGAGGAAGTAGTGACGCATCAGAGAAAGTACATAAAAGAGGTGCTAAGCAGATTAAAAATGGATAAGTGCAATGAAGTATCAACTCCATTGGAATGAAACCTAAGGCTAGACAATTGTGAAGTTGAATATATCTCAGCTTGTAGTACATCATGTCAAGCATTATGGACTATGTGTTTAATGTCTGAATTAGGATTGAAAACAAAAGAATATGTGGAATTGCAATTGGACAACAAGTCTGCAATAGATCTTGCAAAGAACTCAATATCACATGGAAGGAGCAAGCACATTGAAACAAAGTTTCACTTTCTAAGAGATCAAGTCAACAAAGGAAAAATCAAGCTGAAATATTGTTGCATAGAATTCCAACTTGCCGATTTGATGACAAAGGCTTTGAAAGGAAGTAGATTCAAAATGCTTCAGCATTTACTTAATGTAGTAGAATTGGAGGATATCTCATCTTATCATTAGAATAGGAATTAAAGGGGAATGTTAAGTAATATTTCCTATTTCTAAAAAGTAGTTTGTTAAAGGTAGTTTGGTAGTTAAGTAGAATTTCCATTTATGGAAAGATAGTTAGTTAGAAACTGATTTTTTTGGGCATATAGTTGGTTGTTGCTATATAACCAAACTTGAATCTCATTTGAATGCAAGAGAAATACATAGAAGTATTATACAGAACAAACTCTCAATCTTCATTTCTCTTTCTTTTATTATGTTTTTGTTGCAACAACCACCACCACAACCAACCTCCATATGCTACTAAAAAACCTTCTAAACTACAATTACAGTCATTTGACGATACATATCCGCAAGTAGAATAATATTTCAATTTATATCAAGTAGCACCTTTCCATCGCCTCAAATAGATTAAGTTGTATAAATAGATGTTCCATAAAAATAAATGTACAAATTGGGAAGGGTTCACTAAAGCACTGGTTCATTTTGGTCCCTCCACTTTTGTGAATTCTCAAGCAAAATTATTCAAATTAAGACAAACCAATATCTTTATGAATACCAAACCATATTTGAATGCCTTTCCAACGAGATAGTGGGTTTAATTAGTAACTAGTTGAACCATATTTTCTGTATTTATGATTTTTTTTGTAATTAGTTAACATTTTTTTATTGGATTGAGACACAATGGAACATCAAATATTGGGACAAGTAATTTTTATTCATGATAACCCTATTAATAACATTGGCTTCCCATTTCTCGAGACTTTGATTTTGCTTTTCCATTCAACAACCTCTTAAATACTGCATGACATAACATAACATCATTTGATACCTAATTTCATTCAAGGAACTTTAAGAAGGTCAGCAGGTAAGGTAGTCTTGATATGCAATGGAGGAATCTACTATCAGAAAATGTAAGTTCTATTTAGGGTTGGCAATGAACTGAACCAACTTGGTATTCGTTCGAAACTCGATTCGTTATTTAACTCGATAAACTTGGTTCATGAATCAAATGAGCTAAACTTGAGCTAGAAATTGAGCTCGTTAAATAAATGAACCAAATTTGAGTTGAATATAGTTCGATTCGTTAGGTTCATGAGCTAGCTCGATATATATATAAACTATTTTTTATGTTTATCATGACTCATACATTATTTTTTATATTTATTGTTATTATATATATAAAAAAGATTATATTTATATATATATATAACCATTTGAAGTTTTAATTAATTATTTGAGTTGTCCAAATGAACCATTCGAACTGAATCGAACAGTCCGTGAACTTTAACCGAGCCGAATTCGAGCTAAAAAATAACTCGTATTGAATTCGAGTCGAGTTTCGAGCTAATTCAATCCTTATCGAGCTGAACTCTAGTTCGACTTGGTTCGAGTCATTTCCAACCTAGTTCTATTTCTTTTTTAACTAGGACCCTGGCCAGACGGTGGAACATAAAATAATAAATATAGTAGTTAAAAACATGAATGTTAAAACCATAAAATTTATATATTTCTAATCAAATAAATTTCATACCTTATAACTATGATTTTATATTTTGAATTTTTCGAATAATTCATTCATTGCTAACATTCTTAAACATTTCTCACTACTCATTCATCCATCTTATATTCAATTACATAATTTATTTTCATAGCATAAAAGGTTCTTTCCATTATCTTATTAATTAATAACACTTTATTTAAGATTCTTTTACTTAATTATGTCATTCTATTGATATATAGTATTTATTTATGATCCCATTTCTACTAATATATCATATAGCCTTGTATGGTATATCCTTATATCATTCTAATTATACATGTTTATCCATTAAAGAAATTGTACTTATCTTTTTATAGATAAGCCATATAATAACAAATTGCAAAAATTCTAAGACAACATGGAGAGCAATTACGCATGTTGTGAACTTGTGATTTATATATATGGTGTTGTTTTTTTTCTAAGATAATGTTCAAATTTTTTAACTCTGATACCAATCAAAAGTTGGTGTGTAACTGATACACTTTCTTAAGCACGCTACATAACAATAAAATAATAAAAGAGAATATTGAAAAAATGAGAATAAAATAAGAAGTTTAGTAATGAGGTTTGACCAATTGTGCTTATATTATCGGAAGTGTTGAGAGACTACTCTTATGTATTAAAAAATAAGAATGTGTATCTATGATTATTGGTCTTCTTTTAGTTAAGTTTACATAATACATAAATATATAGAAATCTACTCCAATCATTTTACATCAGGTGACTTGTATTATTGGAGAAAAATATGGTCCATTTGATATACAAGACATTACAAAATAATGAAAATTTAAACATACATTCTATTTAAATACACATCCACTCTCTCATCGCACTCACTTACTTGATACACCCCAATATATTTCTTCATATCAGCAAATTCCTCCGGACCATACTATTGTATGAGTTCTTTTTATTAATGAAGAAACAAACACTATAAAAACAAATGAAAAAAAAATATGGTAAATACATTTTTATTCTTTATATAATGAAATATCATATTTATTATTGAAAATATATAAAAAATAAATATTTGTCTCTCTATTAATAAAAATGATATTTGTTCCACCTCTATAATCCAACATTGTATGGTTAAGATTGTGATGATCGTACTAGAATTAATTTATGATTAAAAACATTTTTTTTAAATTTGATGTGGTTTGATGCAGCCTAATTACAGTCTAATATGGTTGTCTTTGCAACCTGATGTTGCTACATTATATCCCGTTTCTAAATCAAAAGATGTTATATATTTTTCTTTAATTTTTATCCACTTAAATAACTTTTATTTTCATTTTACCTTACTAACTTATTTAATGAGGGAGAAACCTTACTTAACTCATACTCACCCTACACTTAATGTTGGATCCCTTATTAAAATTTTATATTATTCAATGTTTATGTCTTCCGTATGTTTTTTGGTAGTGAAAGTTGATGGAATTATAATTTTAGTTTTTAATTTGTTTGGACCAAACTCAATCTTTAAATATTTAATAGTTTGATTCTAGTTTCTTAGAACAGCGTGAAATGAGGCATATGTCATAATAATTGCATTATAATGTTGGATGGTACTATTTAACTAACAAAGTGAACTAAAACTTAAGTATTTCAATATTTAAAAAGATGAGAAAAAAATATATATATACTAGTAGTATAAAGTTTTTTACATTATTATTGTATCATTTATCATTCATTTTTAATTATTATTGATTTTTAAATTAAAAATAATAAAAATAAATGATGAATATATAATGCCTATGATTATGTATAAATGAAAACAAATTATAGAAGTAAAACTCAATCAACTTTAAGCAATAAAGAGATAATTAATCTAATAATTTTTATTAAGTATAGACAAATGAAATAACTGACAATAGTCAATAGCATGACTAGTTCTCTTATCCATAAAATTAGAATGGAAAGCCTTACGTGAAGAGAACAATAAAATATAGATATCGCTCCAAACAATTCTACGTTATAAATAGTTTTTATTCGTCAATGACGAAAGAATGGAACCTGGGCTTTGCTTCGTGTGTAAGTTAGGACAAAATTGGAAGACGAATGTGAAGTTCCAAAAATCTAAACACGTAACCCTCAGTGACAGGCCTCAACACAGCACCAACAGATTCCGAAAATGAGAGATGAGCTGTGCTGTTTCCTTATCCTATCATAAACGTGTCCTTCACGCTTCAGTTTGGCAAATATTTAAGATTTATTATTACTGATAAAATGTATACACTGATAGTGCAAGAGTTCTTTATATTGTCACTGTATCATTCAATTATTGTTGACTTTTTTTTAAAAGTATTTCAAATGAACAATAAATAATATACTAACTATATATATATCTTTACATTGTTATTATATAGATTTAATATTCTTATTGATATTAGAATGTATTACATCATTTTTTTAGGGTACATTAAATTAAATGTATAGTGTAAGATATATGTTATAGCTGTACATTTATACATAGTTAATAAATCATACTCATTTCTATATTTTTATTTAAAAATTAAGAATGATTAATAATGAATAGTAAATAATATAAAAATTTATATTATTTTTAGGATAATACTTTATTATTTTTATAAATGGAATGAATGAGTGATTAAATATGAAGAGTTCAAATTATTACTTCTAGTTAATAAACTTATATTATAATTTGCTTTAAATTGTTAGTGTAAAAAATTTATATTCAGTCAATACATCATTTATCATTTATTTATATTACTTTTGAAGAGTCAATGATTATTAAATATAAGAATGAATGACACATTAACAATATAAAAAACTCATATATTGTGGATGTATATATTTTTTCTTTTAAAATTTATACACGAAGTCTAAAATGTAAATTATACTTAAGAGAAGTTTAAAGTGTAATATTTATCAAAGTAAAGAATTATACAAAATTATTATACCATTCACTATTCTTTTTAATTATTTTTTTCTAAAGAGTTAATAATAATTAAATATCAATAATAAATAATGTAATAATAATATATAGAACTCTAGTGTTGGTATACGTTTTTTTCTCTAATGTTAATATTAACAACCTTTTACAAATATTATTAATCATGAATGAATATTATTGTTAAAGTAGAGTGATTTGATCATTTGATATATCTTACATCGAATCAGATTATTCTAATTATATTACTTCTTTAAATATTAGATTATAAAACACATCCACGAAAACCTCAAAGTCTATTGTGAATTGATTTCTTGGTTATAATATTAAGGAATAAAGTTTGTGACAATCTAATAGACATCCATAATTTACGGAATTAAAATTTTATAATTTTTTTAAAAGATAAATAGTCTCGAGAAATCAACAACAAATTTTTTATTTAAAAATAAACTAGATATATAACACACTCATGTTAATTAGGGGTGAGCTAAACCTAGTCATATCGATGATCAGACTCAAGTATGGTCGAGTCTAATCAGATTTAGAGTTGAGTTCATGTTCAAAGATTAGACCCGATTAATATTAAAGATCGAATATGGCCAAACATGATTCGTCTTGTGATCTCTCATTTATCATATTTGTATGTGTCTCTATTGAAATATGTATAAAGTGATGTCACATTTTTTTGTTGAAAGTACAATTGATTCTCTAATTTTTCCCATCTTATATACATGATTAATAATATATATACATATATAATTTTATATGTCAATTACATATTCATAATAATAAATAATATGGAGTATATTTCATCTAAAATTAATATACATTATATTTAATCAGATTTAGAGTCGAATTTGGATTTAAAGATTAACCTGATTGATATTTAGGGTTGAGTTAGCTTCAGATCTAAGGTCGAGTTCAAGTTCAAAAAATGATCCAACCAATATTCAAGACCAAGTAAATAAAATTTGAACCTATCACAACTCAACCCATACTCACCCCTAATGATAATCATCCTTAACTATGATATAAAATCAAGAATGCATACAATTTTTTCTCATAAAACAAAATAATACATAATGTGTCTTAAAATTTTCATTTTGGATATTTTAAAGAGAAAAGAACGTAGTGTAAGAATTTATTTACTATTAATCCATTATCAATGTTTCAATAAGATTGAATATTAGAAAAATAATCCAATAAATAGTAATAATCATTTTAATATGCATAGATATTATGCACAATTTTAAATATCTAGATGAACCTTGTTCCCTGTTCATTTCTCTGTTTAGCTGACCCTCACATTCATGGGCGGAGGAGGAGCCATGAGGACAGCAGCGAAACTCGCCGGCATCGGTGCTGCCGCCACCAGCGGAATAAAGAGCGTCGTCCGGACGCCTCCGACCGAGCAGTTAGTCCAGAACGTTTCCCGTCCCGCATCGACGATGCTGTCATCGTCATCGCCGCAGAAAGCGATAGCTTCTGACATGGCGCCGCTGCACACGTCTCCGTCATGGGATTTGGAGGACTGGGACGTTGCCGAAGACGGTGTATTGATCATGGAGGCCGGTGAGGCTATGCCGAGGGTTGTGTTCGGCGCCGTTCCTAGCTTTCAAGAGGCTAAGGATGCTACTACTGAACTGAAAGACGCTATTGATTCGTATGTAGTGCTTTTCTCGTTTTATTTTCAGTCATGCCATGAGTTATTATTATTATTGCATGTATCATCAGATTATTATTCTTTACTAAGTAGATTTTCATGACAAATTATGTGTGATTTCAATTTCAAGTGTCTTCCAAATCAGCCTCTAAAGTCAATTAGGTTCATAGTAACTAGTAATGTCACCAGTTATTAATGTATTTGTTTTTGGAATGGTTCTTTCTTAGCGCCTTACCGGTGCAAAGGTAGGTGTTTGCTTGACCTTTAGATCACGAGTTCAAATGCAGAAAAAGTCTATCTGCAATTCGTGTAAGACTCAATACATCTATCCTCCAACAAATTAACGTGGGAGCCTTGCATAGTTTCTTGCTTTTCCTTAAAGCATGTTTGATATTGATTATTTTTGTTGGGGAATTTTTTTATAAAAAAGATATCTCCAAAAGATTTGGATTGTACCATGTTTTGACAAGCTAATGTAAATATGTGCCAGCTGACTTTAACAACAAAAAATGGTTGCACACAAGACTCCTACTTAGTGGGGTCTAAGAGCCGTATCCCATCAAGCGGAGAGAATGTAACAACCTTACCGTTACTTTAGCAAATCATGAAAATCGAAGTACCTACCTTTCAATCTTTAATTCAGCTGTTCAAATTAATTAAGTTCACCAAATCACCTATTTGAATGTTTTAATGGATTATTATGTGTAACATACACATATACTATTATTTTATATCTGATGGTTCTTTCTTTCTGTACTAAAATGTAAATCATATTTATCATGTGTCAGGATATACCTGAAGTCATCAAGTTCTTCTGAATACGAGGGTTCCTCTCCTGGTAGTCAAGGCTCTGTAGTGTCTCCTTTTAATACTGAGTTGGATACCAAATTTCGTGCCATTGATGCTATTTCAAATCCCTCAGTGCCAAGGCATGCGTTTCAGGCTTTTCAATTGCTTAGTGGAAGTCCTGAGGCCCAGGTAATCAGTGATGTACTAATGTTTTATTTACCGAAGTAGAACTGGTAACTGCTGCATTGCTTAAGTATTTCTGTTTGTTTCTTAGTTTTGTTTTGTTTTGGGGTGAATATATCTCAAGGATCTTTTATCTTTAGAAATCATAAACAGTGCAAGATCTTAATATGTCCAAAATGCTTAATTTAACCCCAGAGAGTGACATTTTCCCGAAAAGTGTTGCCAAAGCGTCGTTCGCAGCTGGGTGTATGGATAACATTGTTGAAATATGTTTGTTTAAATCCATGCTTTTCATTTATTGAGTTAATACCTGTCTCTGTAATTAACCAGACTGCTGTTGCTTCCATTGCTTGTGACCCGAATGTATGGAATGCTGTCATGCAAAATCCTGCAGTGAAGGATTTCTTCCAATCACAGCAGACAGGTATGTTAGAATAATCATAGTTTAAATATTTAATGGATCCCTTTTTTCTGTTTCAAGCCTTCCATCATAACTCCTAATCTTGGATATTGGATGTTAATTCAAATTGTCCTGCAGTTGCTTATTCTGAAGGAGAGAGAACTAATGTAAAACTGGAAGAGTTACCTGATTCTGACCCAGGAAATGTTTTTACTGATTTAATGAGTATATTGCATAATCTGAAGCTTTCAGTAGCTGAAATGGTTAGCAACATGTCAAGTTACCTTCAGAATATATTCGGGTTCTCAATGGGTGAGAAATCGTCATCTGATGCTGATGGTGGTGGAAATGCAAAAGCAAACTTGATGGATCATTTGGCTGCGGGAGGAACTTTTATGGGATTGGCAGTGTTGGTGGTGATGATTGTAGTGCTCAAGCGAGTTTAAATTTGCACCCACAATTTACAGCTTCATGAACTCTTCAATCATCTGTATTCATATTTGAAAATGATATATCATCCTATAAATCCTCTTGCACCATAAGAAAAGTAATATGTTACAAAATGATACTTTATTTATTAACGATTGGTTTACAAGTGATATATGTCAATTTTGGGAGGAAGATATATCATTAGTCGTTCATATTTTATCTTGTGTGTAAATTCTAAATACGAAATACATTTACAGCATATGAAATAGTATATATTGGTTTATGTTCTGTTTTGTTAACATTGTGAGAGTCCAGTCAGCATTGTTTAGTATTTAGTTGTTTTCATTAATATTTGAATGCTTTCACATTTTTTTCCTTACTTTGCCATTCCTAAATAGTTTTTCAAAGGCTCTGATAATGAGAGGGTGATTGTAAACTTTGAAGGTTCAAAGATTTTAATATCAATTCAAGAATACACTGATTTATGACTAGATTTATTAAACCACACATGGGTGGTTCTCATTCTGCACCAAATCAATTATGAACTGTAGTTTTGTTGCATTCTCAAAATGGATGGATGACAATAAAGAAGTTAAGACCTAATGTAATTGACTTATTTCATTAGATAATCTTACATACTACTTAATGTAATTGACTTATTTCATTAGATATCTTACGAACTTTATGTCATTAACTCACCCAGTTAAGTTCAGACATTCTGCGCTTTGAGAGAGATCACGTTGTATTAGAAGATTAATTGTTTGTATTAGTTTCAATATAGTAATCAATTGTTCCTTGTATATGCGGTTTGCCTGGTTGGCTTTGTAACTAAGCAATCTAGTCTGTTAGGGTAGATGCTTCTAGAAAAATGACAGTTTCAGTTAAGTAACTACCACATGCTTTGTAATTGCTTCTATAAATAGAAGCTGAATAGAGTATTCAAATCAATAATTCAGAATAACAATCAAAACATATTCAGTTACAATTCTTTCTCTTTCTCTCCTTCAGTTTCTCACTTTTACATGGTATCAAGAGCTTTTATGGCCAACGCCGCCACTAATCCTCCTCCTTCCATGGATTCTCTACCAAACAATTCCATTATAGTGCCAGTTCAGGCTGTAGCTTATGTTCTTTCTCTTCTAGTGCCAACGATGAAGCTCATGGAAAAGAACTATCTCACATGGAGTCAGTTCATGATAGTGGTTCTGAAATCAAATCGTGTTCTTAGGTTGTTAAATCTAGAATTTCCTCCTCAATTTCTTACAGAATCAGATCGCACCAATCATTGCATAAATTCAGGGTTTCTTGCTTGGGAAGAACAGGATCAGACCGTGTTCTCTTGGATTCTCAATTCCATCTCATAATCTCTACAACCACGAGTTATAGGTTGTAATTCTACTTTTCAATTATGGCATGAACTGCATTCTTTTTGTAATGCGCATACTAAAACACGTAGTTGTCAACTTAGGGCACATCTTTGTGAAATTTCTCAAGGACCTAGTTCAATTTCTGATTACTTCTCAAAAATTAAAATGCTTACTAATTCGTTAGCATTAATTGGAACTCCAATTTCATTAGAGGAACACGTTGATTGTGTTTTAGATGGACTTAATGAGGAGTATCACATTGTTATTTCAAACATATGAGTCTTGCTCACATAAGAGTCTAGATTGGTAAAGAACAAACATAAAATTGTCTCTGATGCACTATATGCAAATGTTGTTGCTACTGAACCTCCCTCACCAGTCTCTGTGACTCATACTGCTCTATTTCCTTCATCACAACCACCTTATCGCACAAATGTTCACTTAATACCACAAACACATGGTTATTCTGGACAAATTCATAATGACTCTAGATGTAACGCCCCGAAAATTACTCCAAAAATTTTGCTAAAAAATGAGTACTTTTTATTTATTTTTTATAATGATGCCATATAAAATTTATTTCATTATATTCGTTTCATTTTCGGAACATCACTTTAAGTAACATAAAATGCAGAAAATCAAAAAAACCATTACCTAAAGGTAATAAAAATATAACTCAATATAACTTTAAATCATACTTCATTTAATAACAGAAAAATATGTACGAAATACAAGGTAGAAGAAATATTCGCCTAAACTGAAATTACACAAAAGGTTGAGACATCCAACACATCAAAAAATACCCTACACAGATCTAAGTCGCAAGGGCTTGTGTAGGTGTACCGATCTCCCTCAATCCTCCATCCACCCTCCTAGGACATTGAGAAGCGGTAACTCCGAATCCTCGTAGAACAATCCATCTGAACAAAACGCGATCCGAAGACAAACAGAAAGAAGAGGGAGTAAGACATCTAATGAATATTACTCATTGACAGCATGAAATTACACGAAATATCACATCCAGACAGACACACATAATAAACACAATATATACATCACATATAAAAATGTACAATGATGAATTGACGGCATGGAATTACACGAAATATCACATCCAGACAGACACACATAATAAACACAATATATACATCACATATAAAAATGTACAATGATGAATTGACGGCATGGAATTACACGAAATATCACATCCAGACAGACACACATAATAAACACAATATATACATCATATATAAAAATGTACAATGATGAATGATGTTATAATATCAGATTATGAGGATCAAAGTCCACAAATCTCAATGTATGAATGTTATGCTTGTTTCATCCATCCTTTCACCAATATCCTCCCAATATACTATTCAGAAATAACCAAGAGTGTAGGTCCTATAACAAGCCGATTTGAATGCACCAAAATTATTCATCGCAATGATATATGATCGATTTGTTTCGAAGAGACGTGTCGTATCAAACACTTTCTGGGCGTCCCTCTCATTGATCCTAATTGCAAAGAGGGGTTGTCAGAGATCATCTAGTTTGCGCTGTGAGAATTGTCCGATCCAACATAATACCTCATCCACGAATATAAGGGACTTGTCTCACCTAGACTCACCCTCAAGACTTTGCTGATGAAACACCACCATCGTCGTCCCTCTCAACATCTCGGGGCTCGTTCGTCTCCTGTAAATTTCCTCTCTACTACTTCATTATCCATAGTGAGTATACACACTAACCGAGGTTAGCTGATTTAATCTTTTAATCATTATTTTATATGATCGGCCCAATCTAAGACATCTCCCAAAGGAATGATTCACGTGGGACCCGATCTTACGTTATCACATAAAAGAGGAATAACATCCTTACCACTATGAACCATTGCTGAATATCCTAGACGACCACATGGCCAAGCCTCTTACGGTAAGACGACCTCGCTGCATGGTAACATGTAATCCTTTTTGGGCATTGCCCTAATCATCACATCACAGTCGGAAACCTTGCCCTAAATAGGCGCAAGAACAAAGGTACTTGTATAAGTTTGTCAATTTTGGGCACCAGGCTCAATCATCTGAGTCATGGTCTTTCCCAAGTGTAAATACACTTCACACCCAAGCCAGGGCTATTTCCTAAGCAATCAAACAATCAGAAACAATAAAAAATATTGTACGTCTCTCGCTCAAGCGAGAAACTGTCGCTCGAGCGACTAACTTATCAAAACAAACTCAATTCTCTTCCTGATTCTCGCCCAAGCGAGGGACTGTCGCTCAAGCGACAAATCCATCAAAAATTGGTCAAAATACCTGTCTGGTCTGTGCCCGGGCGAAGTTCGGTCGCTCGGGCGCCAAAAACGCCCAAAACGGGCCCTCTAGCCTTCGCCTTTAACAAAGCAATTCCTTAGTTTTATTACTTTCAAGAATTTCATATAGTTATTTACCTTTGCAACTTCTTGATGGCAAACATGCCATTAGGCTCTCGTATATATGAGAGTTATCGTTTAGGCGACTTAAAAAGAAGTCATGTGTATGGAGCCCTCTCGCTCAAGCGAGGGCACATCCATTTTTGAGGCATTTGTGGCTTGAGCGAGAGCTATCTCGCTTAAGCGATAAAACAATCAATTCTCTTTGTGCCTATTTTAGCTCAAGCGAGAGCTGTCTCACCCCGAGCTAAAACACTCGTTTTCTCTATACACTTCTCACTCATGCGAGAGTTGTCTTGCTCAAGCGACAAGAGCCTGATTATCATTTTAATTATTTTTCTCAAGGAAAATATTTCTCATTTATATCACATGTTTTTAAACCTTGAATTTAATAATTATCACATACATATCATTCCCATAATAATCATTCAAACATTATAATTCAAGAGTAAACATGGTATTTGCATATATAAACATAACATAAATTGGTATAAGAAATATTGTTGTACTTAATCCAAACAAACAGGCAATTGATTAAGTACAAGCTTTCTTAATATCCAAGACAACTCCAAACTTGTGAGGGAGTTTGGGCTACCGGATTGAAACTCTCCACTGTTTTCGATCCCAATGCATTTTAGTTTCTCGAATGGTGTTCCTTCATGGATAACTACCACAATACTTGATATTTTTAGCTATCCTAAACATACAACTTAAGAAAGTATCCGTACAAAATCCATGAACACAAATATTTGATTAAGTACGGGTTTTCTTAATACACAAATATAAGTCCAAACTTTTGAGATAGTTTAGGAGATCCGGGTGTTATATTCGGACACCACTATGTCACGATATATTCTCCCTCACTTGAGTGTGTCGGGTCGCTAGGTTCTCTGTTTGCAGGTGAGCTTACTTGATCCAATCTCCTCTCGAACTCTTCATTACGTCAAAATAATATTAATTAGTTAACTTTTGACGATAATAATTATACTTACGAAATAACTTTTTATTCGAATATAAAACTTGTGATTTAAAATGAATTTAATTGCTTTCGTCCATC
>NC_032011.1:6675453-6675702 GCF_001865875.1 Lupinus angustifolius | reverse complement strand
CATAAAGACACTCTTAAATATCAAGTCTTTCCTTAGACAAAACCTTTCTAGACATGTATTCCCACTTCATTACATTTTTTCGATAGTTCATAAATCTTATTTTTTATATGTAAAACATTTTTACTAAACTAACATTTTAAAATAAGATCATTAAGAGACTTATCATTTTTAAAATAAGTCAACTTAAACAAAATCTATACTTTTGTATCAATACTTTTTAAGTAAATCTTACCATTTTAAAGTAAGTTC
>NC_032011.1:6675027-6675353 GCF_001865875.1 Lupinus angustifolius | reverse complement strand
TTATTTCAAGTATACTACTAAAACAAATTTTCATGAACATCTTAACACCTCCTAATTTTTTAGGAAAAAACTTCAAAAGTTAATAAGTGTTATTTTCATAGTCATGAAAAAGAATGACCCTTAATTTAATATTTTACACTAAATATCTTTTAGTTATTCTTTCTATTTTAAAGTAAGTCAACTAAAATAAATACAACAATTTTTTATGAACATCTTAACCCCTCTTAATTTTTTAGGAAAAACCTCAAGGGTTAGTAAGTGTTAATTTCATAGTCATGAAAATAAATCCAAGGTAAGACTTTCTACTACTTTAATATCTAAAACTT
>NC_032011.1:6663270-6674927 GCF_001865875.1 Lupinus angustifolius | reverse complement strand
TATCATCCCCTTTAGTTATGCCTTCATAAAATACTTAAAGAACAAATATAAACTCTACTTTATGAACAACATAATAAAAGCTCATAACTTTCTATGAAGTATGAGAAGAAGATGAAGAAGAGAAAATAAAAAACTACCTTACTTTATAAAGGAAATTTAGTGTAAAAATGAGAGAATGGGGTGAGGTATTTATAGGAGAGCCTCACCCTCATCAAATCAGAAAATTTAATGCAAAATAAGTAAATTCAGACTAGCATAGGTGATGTGTCTAATGGTGGTGGAGTGATAGAATTTGTTGAGTGATTTAAGGGATTTTGTGTAAGAGAATATATACTTTTGCTTGTTTAACAAGCAAGCTTCTTACATGAAAGTGATGTGACCTTTTCGATGACACATTCTCGATTAAACAATTCCCAAGTGTTACGGAACTCAAAAACACATTATTGGGCCGAATTCGGGCGAATTTGGGTCCGACAACAGCTAAAAAACTTTTCGTCACAGAAAATTACGAAATTTATCACAAGATAGGAAATCACAAAACAAGACTAACACTCAACTATGGTTTAGTCTAATTCAATACCGATTAATTTCTAAAATTAGTCGTTTTTAAAATAAATAATTAATAAAACATACACAGAAAATTCACGGTGTTACACTAGAGGTGGAAGAAGGTTCAACAAGTGTGGTAGTCGTGGTGGAAGGTCCTCAAGAAGAAATTCTACCTATTTTTGTGACTACTACAACAAATATGGGCATGATGTGGCTTGGTGCTATTATGCACCATATGATCCTTCCTACACTATGCATCACTCCTATGGAAATCACTATGCTGACACTTATCCACATATGCACTATCCAACTCCTCCTATACTTGGATATGCTTTGCCTTGTCCTCCTGTTAGGCCAAGACCATCATTTCATTCATACAGTCATCCAAGGCATGCTTATAATCAACATCCCAAAAGGTGTATCAGACCTGACTCATCATATGCATACCCACCTCATTATGCAATGAATGTCACACACACTGTTCAAGATTTTAGCAAGCCATCTTTGTGGTATCGTGACTCAGGTACTACAAATCATCTCACTGCTGGTCCTTCTTTCCTAGCAGAGCCAATCGAACAAATCTCCTATGAACACATCTACATGGGTAATGGTAATAAAACTAATATTGCAAGTAGTGGGCATGTTTACTTATATTCTCCTTTTAATCCAAAGTGTCTATGTCTTTACATAACCTTTTGCTTTTTCCCACCATTACAAAAAATCTTATTAGTGTGTCACAATTTGCTAGGGATAACAAATGCTTTTTTGAGTTCCATCCTAATCATTGTTTTGTTAAATCTCAAGCTACTAAGGAAGTGCTTCTTCAGGGTTCTCTCACTGTAGAGGGGCTCTATGCCTTCCACAATCTCTTGTCATCAAACACCTAACATTGTAATCTCAATTCAAGACTGCCATCATATGCAAATAACACTGTTTTTTCTATCTCTAAGAGTTTATCTTCATACTTAATTTGACACTATAGACTAGGACATGCCTATGAGGCTGCTGTAAACATTGTCCTTCAACAATGTAGTATCTCACATTGTAATAAAAATAGTCTTGATTTTTATGCTGCATGTTGTTGTGCTAAAGCTCACAGATTACACTCTCCTACTTCTAGTTCCATTTATAATGAACCATTTGAACTCTTATACCTAGATCTTTGGGGCCCTGCACCTATACACTCTGAAATAGGGTTTAGGTACTATTTGTCTATTGTTGATGCTCACACAAAATATACATGGATTTATCTCCTAAAGAAAAAAATTAGATACACTACACCTACTTCAACATTTTGTCAATCTTGTCCAAACACAATTTCATCTAGATATCAAAGCCATTCAAAGTGATTGGGGTGGGGAGCTTAGACCATTCACTGAATTTCTCAAATCACTAGGGATAATTCAAAGAATCTCATGCCCTCATACCCATCATCAACAAGGAACTGTTGAGAGAAAGCATAGACATATTGTAGAAACTAGTCTAGCCTTACTTTCTCATGCCTCCCTTCTCCTGTCCTATTGGGAATATGCATTCACCACTACAGTCTATCTCATTAACAAATTACCATCACCTATACTACATCAATCTAGTACTTATTTCTTTTTATTTGGGGAACAACCTGACTATTCCTTCCTTAAGGTGTTTGGATGTGCATGTTTTCCACTATTGAGACCTTACACTAATCATAAACTTGAATTCAGGTCCTCTGAATCCACTTTTTTGGCTACTCAGCCCATCATAAAGGATACAAGTGTTTGGCAAAAGATGGCAGAATCTATATTTCCAAAGATGTCATATTCAATGAATATCAGTTTCCTTATGCTTCACTACCCTCTCCTGTGTCCAATTCTGAGTTTTCCTCTGTTCTTATGTCATCTCCTACTACCTTGATTCACCATTCTCCACAAAATATTGTCTCCATTACTGACACTGATAACACTACATCTCCATCCCCTCTCCCAATTCCTATAAATTCCCCTGGTCAGTCTCCTGAGTATCCCTCCATGTCAAGTACTCACAAAGTCTCTGCTACCGCTTCAAACCCACCACTACAACTCTCACAGTCCACTACAATAGAGTCTTGCTCTGTTCCATCAACCACTATAGTTCCTAGGTCTACTCACCCAATGCAATCTCGTTCCAAATCTAGTATAGATAAGTCCTTTTTCCTAGAGTTCCCAGGGTCCTTATAACCCAAACTGAACCTACATTTGTCAAAACAACCCTGAGTGATCCTCTCTGGTTTCAAGCCATGCAGGAAGAATACAATGCTCTCATTCAGTTGGGTACATGGTATGTTGTTGATTTACCCCTAGGAAAACAAGCCATAGGCTATAAATGGGTGTTCAGAATTAAAGAGAATCCTGATGGAACAATTAACAAATATAAAGCAAGACTAGTGGCAAAGGGGTTTCATCAAAGACATGGAGTTGACTATACTAAAACATCCTTTCTAGTTGTAAAACCTATTACTATAAGGATACTACTCACTCTACTAGTAACATTCAAATGACCTATGGAATAGTTAGATATAAATAATGAATTTCTCAATGGCCTTCTCAACGAAGAGGTTTATATGGTGTAGCCTGCTGGTTTCACTAGTGGTGATAAAACTCAAGTTTGCAGACTTCACAAAGCACTCTATGGCCTCAAGCAGGCTCCTATGCAATGGTTTGAAAGACTTAAGGGCACTCTACTTTAATTTGTTTTTCAAATAAGTAAGTGTGATAATTCTTTGTTTATTCACACCTCATCTACTTACAAACTCTACGTGTTAGTCTATGTAGATGATATTATTGTTATTGCATCCTCCATTCCTCACATTAATCAGATTATAGACAAACTCAAGACTACTTTTGCACTATAAAGGCTAGGTCCTTTGGATTATTTTCTGGGAATTGAAGTTCAACACTTGTCCAATGGGTCTCTTTTTCTATCACAAACCAAGTATGTCAAAGATCTTCTAAAAAAAACCAACATGGACTCAGCAAAACCATCTCCTACTCCTATGTCCACTTCATGAAAACTGACCAAAACAAGATCCTCTAGTTTTGAAAATCCTACATTGTACAGATCCATAGTAGGTGCTCTACAGTATGCAACAATTACAAGACCTGACCTTGTATTCAATGTCAGTACATGTCTAATCCCTTAGATCACCACCAAGTTGCTATTAAAAGAATCCTTAGGTACTTACAAGAGTCTCTCACTATGGGCATTCAACTTAGACCTGCTAGCACCACTACTCCTCTACCCATCACTGCCTTCTGTGATGCAGATTGGGCATCAGACTCTGTTGACAAAAACTCTGTCTCTGGTGCTTGTCTCTTTGTTGGCCCAAACATTATCACTTGGTGGTCCAAGAAACAACATACTGTCTCAAGTTCTAGTACTGAAGCAGAATATCGAAGCCTAGCTCTAGCTTCTCAAGTAATTATCTAGATTGAATCTCTCCTCTCAGAACTTAACTTTGCCTATCAATCTCCACTGGTTCTGTGTGACAACCTCAGCACCGTGGCCATGACCCACAATCCTGTACTTCATCACAGAACTAAACACATTGAGTTGGACCTATTCTTTGTAAGAGATAGAGTCCACCAAACCTTCCTCAAGTCAAGCATATACCATCTGAATTTCAGACAGCTGATGCACTCACTAAACCTCTATCTAATTCAAGATTTAAGGAAGCTTCTTCAAGTGGTTGACATGTCATCAACTCACCCTCAACTTCAGGGGGAATATTAGAAGATTAACTGTTTGTATTAGTTCCAATACAGTAATCAATTGTTTCTTGTATATACGGTTTGCCTTATTGGCTTTGTAACTAAGCAGTCTAGTCTGTTAGGATAGATGCTTCTAGAAGAATGACAGTTTCAGTTAAGTAACTGCCACATGCTTTGTAAGTGCTTCTATAAATAGAAGCTGAATAGAGTATTCAAATCAATAAATCAGAATGACAATCAAAACAAATTCAATTACAATTCTTTCTCTTTCTCTCCTTTGATTTCTCACTTTTACACGTTGTGCTTTGTTCAAGTGATGAAAATGAATGAACACTAGAGATTTTATCATAGAATTGTTGGGTATTAAAAGTGTAAAGAATAAATCTCACATTAGGTAGAAGTTGATAAATTGAAAGACATGTATGTGGATAAAATTATAGACCTAATATTTTGAGGTTTTGAGTCAAGACGTGAGTGTTAAATCCACTTATATGTTTCTTTCACTTAATACATGAAAGAACAATTGGTAAGTGATGAAAATGAATGAACACTAGAGATTTTATCATAGAATTGTTGGGTATTAAAAGTGTAAAGAATAAATCTCACATTAGGTAGAAGTTGATAAATTGAAAGACATGTATTGGATAAAATTATAAACCTAATATTTTGAGGTTTTGAGTCAAGACGTGAGTGTTAAGTCCACTTATATGTTTCTTTCACTTAATACATGAAAGAACAATTGGTAGTTTGACGGCTTAACAAGGCATTAACTCACTTAGCTCATGGAAGAATAATTTAACTCATGGATAACATTTGGAGAAGCTTATTTATCTTCAAGAACTACAACTATCAATAGATTAAAACTTTTTTTCTTTCCTCCTCTCAGAAAAAACCAACTGAGACCCTAAATGTGGCATGAGGCAATCGGGTTATAAAAGGAGCCAAGAAAAGGTATATAACTCCGTATTAGATGGGTCTGATTTAGGACCATAATTAATCCCTCCCAATGCAACTTCAACTCCAGTACCTGTTCTACCATCGTCACAAACACTGCCACATGTTGTGCGTGCAGAAACAATTGCTGCAACAAGTCCAACCTTAACTTCGATGTTCATCAGGTTTATGTTAACACCTAGTTTCAAAGCTGCAACAACAAAAGAAAGTGAAATGTAGATATGATGTATTTTCCTCTTTTATGATTCACAAACTTATAATGTTATTCGATATAGGATTTTATCCTTTTCTTTAGATGCTTGTGAAGGATTCTTTTGATACATGTTTAGAAGTTTAACCTTTTCTGAAAATGTTGGAGAAGTTGATGATATTAGTAGTTTTTTCTTAAATTTTTTTTCATGTACGCTTTAGATACTTGTTAAAAATGTTCTTTTGTAAATGTACTTTATGGTTAAACTTGAAATACCCACTTAAATATTATGAAATATATTTACCAATGTTATAAAATCTGAGCCGAATATTAACCTAGAAGTGGTCTTATAAATTTTTTAAATGGTTTAACTGGTTAGATCGTCTGGTTTGATTATTCACATCATAATATCATATACAATTTATATATATTATATAATTTTAATGAAAATAAATAAATAAAAAAGCATGATTAAAACAGTATGATTATATTTTTTATTTAGATCATATTTTATTTTCTATTTAGAAACAGAATCATTAATTCATAAAAGTGATTATAACCACAATTAGAATAAAAATAAACAAATTTAAGTCCTTTAATGCATACAAAACAATATACATTATGCAATAACAAAATAGAAAGGAAGACTAGAAAAATGATAAAATTTAAAAGGAAACAAATAAACTTCATATTTCTATCTTTTATGTGGGACAAATATAAACCAAAATCACACATAAGGCCATAAGGGGGAGAAACATATAAGTTATGAAGATTTCTATCTTTTGTCTTCTGCCAAAAACAGATAAAGGAGAAACACCATAATAACTAGATCACACATTAGGCGAGGCTACGAGTGTGAGGCAATGACTAGCGGGTCAATGGATGACCATGATGCTAGGTTTTCTCTTCCATCCTCTATTTTTTATGTTCGTGATTGAGTCCCTTATTTGATTTCTATTTGGCCGATCTAACCAATCGGATTATTCCGAGTAATCTCGGTCTAACCGGTTCATATTGATACCATTATTGATACGGGAGAATAATTATAGTTGTCATGCAATCATATCAGTTAAAACCGGGCAAAAAATGGTCAAACCGGTCATATTGGTCGATTTTCAATTGAACTGTACCAGTTATACCGACCAATTTCATTTAACTTTTTTTAAAAATGAAAATGACTTATTTTTACCAAAATGCTAGTATGAAGGATCAAACACACAACAACTACATTTTGTATACTTGTAAAACATGGTGTACTACCAACTAATACATTTTTGTTTTAACAAATATTATAAATAAAGATTGTTATTGTCTTTGTTATTTTTTAAGATTAATGTTAGTATAAAATATCAATTAATATCACTGGTTCCAAGGTGTTCATTTTTTAAGAGATTCCAAGTTGTTCAATTGATAACACTTCATCATGCAATTCCTTATAATTCGAATTTGGTGTTCAACATAACATAAACTACGTGAACAATGAGGCGTGAATCCATTTTGTTTGATTCCATTATATAAGCATTTACATAGACAAGTTACCAACATGGCAAGCGAAATGGCCAATGACATAACATGACATAACAAACTAAGTATTGATAACCAATTATCTACTTTCCCAAACAAACCAATCCATGTAATAATGTTGTAGCGAACTATTACTATTTAAATAAACTACAAAAACAATGGTGGTTCCTTCAACTTTAGAATTGGTAATTTACAAAAGTAAACTGTTGGGTTTATTTAAGTGTGAAATCACATATTGGATATGTGGGGAGGAGTAAAAGTGTTTATAAGTAGAAAGGACTCATAGAACTAATACCTTAAAGTTTTGTTTCAAGATGTTGTATCTCACATGTGACTCTCTACTCTTCTCATACCCCAGTAACAATGGAATTCCCTGGTAGTTGGAGGCTTCCCGGTCGCAGTCTTGTCTAACAAGTGATATCAGAGTCAATGGTTCGGCTGAGACATGGTGAACTTAAGGGGGAGCGGACCAGAAAGTGTGTGATACCCACACTTCAGGAGAGATTATTGAGTTTATTGAAGCGTGAAGTCCCACATTGGATATGCGGGGAGGAGTCAAAGGGTTAATAAGTAGAAAGGACCCATAGAACTAATGCCTTAAGGTTTTGGTTTAAGACGTGATGTCTCACTTGTGCTCTCCACTCTTCCCATACCCCGGTAACAATAGAACTCCCCGGTGGTTGGAGGCTCCCCGGTTTACTTTTCGATAAAGAGTTTCCACTGTTTGAACTTGACAAATGCTTCACTTTTGTGTTTCAAAATGAAGATCCACACATTCCTTGAATAGTCATCAATGAATTTAACATGTATCTTCTACAACTATGAGAAGGTACTTGAGAAGGACCCCACAAGTCAGAATGTACATAATCCAATGTGTCTCTTGTTCGATGAACTACAACATTGAATTTTATCTGATACTGCTTTCCAAAAACACAGTGTTCATAAAGTCTACTTTCCCAACTTGTTGACCGCATAGTAACTCTTGTTTGGCCAACTCGGCTAGACCTCTTTTACTGACATGACCCATTCTTAGCGTCATAGTTTGGTGACTTCAGAATCAGATGTTGAAGAGACAACAACAACACCCATGATTGTATTTCCTTGTAACATTTAGAGAATATTCTTTCCTTTCATTACAACCATAGCACATTTAGATATACTTATAGTTCCACCTTCACCTCTGTAGCTATAACCATTTGAATGTAGTGTTCCCAAGGAAATTAGATTTTTCTTTAATTCTAGAACATGCCTTACATCTGTCAACGTCCTTGCGATTCCGTTGAACATCTTGATTTTAATTGTGCCGATGACCTTGCATGAAACATTTTTCCCCAGAAGGACCTTGCCCCCATATAAGGGTTGATAAGTGGAAAACCAATCCTTAATGGGACAATGTGATATGAGCGTCTAGAATCAAGTATCCATTCATTTTTTAGTCATGCTCTGAGACAATTAGTGCATATGCACTATCATAGCCATTTGCTATAGCTGCATCTCCATATTCATAAATCTTTTCTTGCATTTGTGATATGGACAATTCTTTCTTATATTTCTCTCCTTGTGATAGTGAGAGCATTTATACTTTCTAGGTTTCGCTTTAGACTTGGACCTAGATTTCCCTCTTTCACCAAATGATTTCGCCGCTCTGTTCTTCCTCTAGCAAAGAGACTTTCACCCGAGGCTTCAGATCTTGAATCTGATACCCTTTTCTTCAGTTCTTTCGAGTGCAACACTGCCTTTACTTCGTCCAAGGTCATATCTTCTCGATCATACATCATGGTGTCAGTGAAGTGCTCATAAATGGTAGATAATGGAATGAGAGTGAAAAACTCTTACTATCGATGTATACATCTTTTTCTCTAGAAAAAATGCGAATACAATAAATAAAAAATGAAAGCAGAGATACTCATGAACTCAACATTATTCTCTCGAAGTTGAGGTGGTACTGTGCCAAGTTAAGTCGGTGAGAGAGAGACAAGTTCATCATGGCTTGGGCAAAGCTTTGGAAGGTACAAACAAGCTACCATAGAGTCTGACCAGTGATGAGAATGATGAAATCTTGGAAAAAGCACATAGTGCAATTATGGTGTGCGTAGGGGATGCTACGAGAATTGTCAGATGAAACTATAGCTGATTCATTATGTTTGAAGTTGGAAAGCCTGTACATGACGAATTCACTCACTAACAGGCTGTATTTAAAGAAAAGAATATATACTCCTCAAATGTAGGAAGGGAAGCCCATAAAAGATCATATGGGTGAATTTAACAAAATTACTCTTGATCTAAAGAATATCGATATTAAAATTGAAGATGAAGACCAAACAATTCTTCTACTATGTTCCCTTCCGAGCTTTCGTCTTCAGTCGCTAGAGGTTGGCCATATACCTACGAACGCTTATAGTGATAGCTAATAAAATTGTTGGTATAAACATAATATACATATGGATGTACAATAATGCGTAGGTTTAAATATAATATAACTACATATATCTAAGTACGTAACTATAAGTATTAGTGACATAATACGTTCCGTAGATATAAATGTCGTATACTTACAAAAAGTATTGTGTGTAACTATATGCTTTAACAACGACTTCAAAACCATAGGTATTGATTACATATAGTTATGGATGCCTACTTTTAAAACCGTAGGTATAAATTGCATATACCTACATATACGTACTTTCAAAACTGTAGATATAGAATACATATAGCTACAAATGCCTACATTCAAAATCGTCGGTATATATAATTTTTTTTAAAACCTTGTTCCAAATTGGCAAATTAAACATTTTGTCTTTCCGGTTCCTAATCCCTAATGCCTCTTACTTACACTATCCATAGTATATATTCTCCTATTAATTACTAAATATCTATTAACAATTTTTATATTATCTCTATTAGTTTATATGAATTTGGTTACAATGTTATTGAAAAAGTGAAAAAACAGCATTTGATTATAGTAAAAAACCTCTCCAACTTCCGAAAAACCCTTGCAACCACAAACTACTAGTTCAGTTTCCATTCCCATTTTAAAATCCATTATCTACTATTCATTTTTATTTATGTTTGACTTTTCACAAAAAGTAATACAAATAAAGAGTGAATGATGCATTGATTGTGCATAATTCTTTACACCAGTGTATCAATATTACATTCTTTTTCCTATAGTTGTCATCTTTGCCTAGTTCAGAGGACCACTATCTTCTTTCTGCGTTTTCATCTTTGCCATGTTTAATTTTTTATATTTGAAGTCACTTGCCTTCAAATGGTGCATTTTACGTTTGGTGTCTATGGTGGTGAACTTAAGAGAAGCAGTGGTGGTGACCTCCTAAAAATGGAATTGATAGCATGACAAATTTGTTAGTTTAAGTGAAATAAATAGCTGGATGGATCTTTCGCAGTAAAAATAGAGTCTTGAGTAATGTGCTTAATTGATTGCTCATAAGTTGTTTGATAAAATTCTTGAAAGAATTATAGTCTATATATATGTTTGGACAATGTTTATTATCAATTGGTTTTTTTTAACTAAATACATTTGGTGGTGTAGATAGTTTTAGTTTACAAGCTTAATGAAATTTTAACTAAATACATTTGATGGTTTAGATTTCTTTTGATATGATCAATATCATGAATCATGACATTATGGATATCACAATAATAAATTGGTTTTGGAGGTGCTGCAATTTCTGCACATCAAAGTAGTCAAGGATGACTTGAAGGCTAAAAACATTTCTTATTACATCCATTGATTTACCAGAAACAAGGGCCATGCCAGAGTTATCAAGTGCCAAAACACTTATGGAGTTTATGTTATTGATGTTAGCTGCTATATTGGTTTGGGTGAGGTAGTTGCTGAAAGTGGTGTATGCTGGGAATTGTGAGAGGAGTTTTGTTATGTTAAAACAATTGCCACATTGGAACACAATAATAAGAAAAAAGCACATATAATTTAGACTCAACCCATTGTTGCTAATACAAGTTTAATATTTGTATGAATAATTGGGTTTGATAATATAGTTTAATATCTACTCATACTACATCAGTATATGATATTTATATATATTATGTGCAAATGTACTTTTCATGCAATATACTTGTTATAAACAGAGGAAAAAAATATATGAAACAAACTTGTATGTTAAATTTAAATCAACCAAGTAATTAGTTTCAGCTGAGAGATGAAACGAGTTTGTTTTTATACTTGTTATATATGTTTTGGGTTTAAATTAAATATATAAATGAGTAGAAGGGTAGTGTAAATAGTAGCTTATATTATAGTGTTGATTGTTCATTTGATGATTTCAAAGTATTTATTAGAGATATAATGGGAAGGAGACAAAGAATTAATATGGGGCGTCATATAACTCAAGACTCGAATCAAAATGTTCAAGCAAGTGATACTGAAGGGATACAATTTACTCCTACTCTTACAACCCCATCCCATGCCCAAGGAAGTTATGTTGGAGAAACTCATTCCATCCATAATGATGCAGAAGGTACTATACATGAATCTATAGAATCTCACTTCATTCCTCCAAAATTAGATGTTGAAGAAGAACAAGCTATAAAAGGTAAAAAGATATGTCATTTCATTTTTATACTATATTTATTTTAACATAATATTTCAATTTGCATGATATTTTGTTTTCAATATTATGGATGAAGAACCAAAACGACATATGTAAGTATCAGAGTGCAACTAAGAGGGGAGG
>NC_032011.1:6594137-6663170 GCF_001865875.1 Lupinus angustifolius | reverse complement strand
GTATATACTTAAGAGTTTAGGATAGAAGTACTTACAAAGACTTAATCTAATGTCTTGAAGCTTTATCTTCATTTGTCTTCATAAGTCATCTTCCTTTTCTTCTTTTTGGTGATGTTGGTGTCTTCATCAAAACCATGCCAAGGTCAGGAGCAAGATCTTCTTCACAACATAGAGGGCCAACAAGAATGTTAGATATATGGGAAATAGAAGAAGACCAATTTGTAATAGTTGATTTGGATGAAGATGATCGATCTATTGGTTAAGAAGCGACAACTTTGACTCGCTTTATTGATAGTATGGTTAGATCTCATCAATATGCTCCCATCATACAAATTATGGAAAGAAATGTCAAAAGAGCATAAAGAGGAGATGCTTAAAATATTTGAGGTACTATAATTGCAGTTTTTGATTATTGTTGACTTAGAAAATGTATTGCATAATTTAAAATTTGATTTATTTGTTTTAATATATGTTGTTTTTAGGCAAAGTTTGAATTTGTTCCTCCAATAAATGGTGAAACAACAGAAGTGTTGAAAGCTCAATTGAATGAGAAATGGAGACAATGGGAGTTTGATTTGAAGTCAATGGCATTTGACCCCAGTAAAATTGAAGAACAAATTGCATCTATATTACTTGATGATAGAGTTGATTCAAGTCAATATCGTGATTTGGTTCATTACTAGTTTTCAGAAAATGGGCAAGTAAGTCATAAAGCAAATAGATTACCATATACTATGATATTAATGTTTTTGTGCTGAAATTTTTATACTACTAATGCGTTACATTCATTATAGAAAATAAATGAGATTAATAGACAAAATCGTGCTAAATATGAAGATGCTCATTGTACGGGGACAAAAAGTCTTCCAAAACTAATAGCTGAAAAGGTTTGTTGATGTTATCAGTCGTTATTAAGTAAATTATTTTATGAAAGAATGTCTATAACTTTCCATTACATTGTAGAAATATAAAGCCAAAGGATTGTTGCCTAATCGTAAAGAGATATATATTGATACACGAACTCGTAAGGATAAGCAATTGTCAATGAAAAGGCTGCAAGAGTGATGCTAAGATTTGTTTTCCTTTTCAATTGCTTATGCTATTTTATGGAATTAACTTCTTATTGATATATATGTATATATGTATATATATATATATATATATATTTATTCTTTTAGGAAGAATTGAACAAATATAACAATGACGAGCATGAACAATCTCACTTATGTGAAGAAGATCTTGCTTTTGACATTGACACGATTTTGATAAAGACAAAAACATCACATAAAGAAGAAAAAGAAATAATACTTATGAAGACAATGAAGATAAACCTTCAAGGAAATTAGAGTCTTAGTCTATAGGTACTTCTATCCTTATACTCTAAAAATACAATTAGTAGTAATGCTCAAAACATGTTTTAAAATGAAAATTGAAATCTACAAGTGTAAATGAAAACAATTTTCAAAATACTGTGTAACAAGTTACTAGATCTAAGTAACAAGTTACTGTGACTAAGTAACAGATTACCAGAACTAAGTAACAGGTTAAATGAGTGAGAAACGAGTTACCCAACAAAAACTAAATAGAGTAATCGACTACTCCATTTGAGTAACCGATTACAAGGTTATAGTATATTTAAGTAACCGATTATACACTAGGGTAATCAATTACTCAGTTGGACATAATGTTTGGGTAATCGATTACATCATTTGAGTAATCGATTACACTGTGTGATAATCAATTACTTAGTTGGATAAAATGTTTGGGTAATTGATTATATCGAGGCTGTAATCAATTATTGAGAGTTGTTACACCATATTTTCAGATTCAAACTGTACAACTTTCAACTGAAACGAAATGATTTCATTCCAATCAAATCCTAACTTTTCATAGAGGTGTTATGGTTGATTGAAAAGCCTATTTAAAAACATTGAAACTCAGAATTCATACCAATAACTCATATTCACAATCTAAAATTTCTGAAACACTTTTTTGCAACTTGTTCTTAATTTTCAGATTAAATTTTATGAAGTTGCTTAAGTGTGGGTTCAAAGTTTTTCAAACCTTCTGAGCATTATTACTGAGTGTATAAAGAGTTACCAGATTGCAAGGGATAATAATGTTCAAATCTTATAAAGGCAATCCCTACCATTGTTAAAGTTTTCTTCATTGAAATTGTTGAAATACTTTCTTTCACAAAGGTGTGATAAGAAATGAGATAAATTCACTTGGAAAAGTTGTTTTCCAAAGTGTGACATAGGTATTAGAGAGTGAGTAAGGTAAAAGAAGTCTCGAGGTGAGAACTTGTAATCACTACTACTATTAATATCTAATGAAGAAATCTCTTGTGCCGCAAGAGTACTGGATGTAACCTTCAGTGGATAAGAAAGTGTACTAGTATAAAAATCTCTGAGTACTCTTTTCTCCTTTATCTCCTTAAATTTACTTGATATTTTTCTGCATGACTTTTCCGCCGCTTCTAACTCATTAAATTGCAGAAAAATATGTCATAGATTTAAGACAACTAATTCACCCCATCTTAGTTGTCATCTTAGTCTTATAATTGACACCATAGCTTTTTTTGAGTAAATTATTCTTAAATCTGATCCTGTATCTAAGATGACCTCCATATCATTTTTGGGAAGGTTCCAACATCAATCGCCCTCCAAGTTTTATTGGAGAATGTTGTGAGTTCTGGAAAATCAGAATGAGAATCTTTATAGAATCTCAAGATCTGAATATTTGGAATGCGATTGAGGAAGGACTCTATGAACTGTTCACTGTCGTTAATGGTGTAAGAGAAGTGAAGCCAAAATCCTCATGGAATGAGGAAGGCAAAACGAAGGTGAAATACAATCTGAAGGCAAAAAACATCCTCACTTCAGCATTTGGCATTGATGAATTCTTTAGAGTATCAAACTGCAAATATGCTAAAGAAATGTGAGATACTCTAGAGACCACACACGACGGAACTGAGAAAGTCAAGAAGTCGAGACTCAATACTCTCCCCAGGGATACGAAATGTTCCATATGAAGCATGAAGAGAAAATACTAGATCTCCAAAAGAGATTTACTCACCTTATAATCATCTTATTGCACATGGAAAAATATTATCAAATAGTGACTTAAACTTAAAAGTTCTGAGATCACTCATCAGAACATGGCAACCAAAAGTAACAACCATTTCTGAAAAAGAAAAGTTTATCAAAAATGTCCTTGACTACTTTATTCGGTAAATTGTAGGAACATGAATTGGAAGTCAACCAACTTGAACAACATGAAGAGCAAGAAAAGAAAAATATCTCTCTCAAATCAAAGACAGATATATATATGAGTCATCATGAGATGAATCAGAAAAGGAAGAGATGGAAAATATAGGTCTTTTTGAAAAGAAGTTCAACAATTTCCTTAAAAGGAAAAAAGACGCTAAAACTGGACAAATGAAAAAATTCACCAAGAACAATGAGGCCTCCACTTCAAGCCAAAACTTCACATGTTTTGAATATGGTAAGTCTGGTCACATGAAGGTCGAATGTCCAAACCTGAAAAAGAATTCCTTCAAAGGGAAAAATGAAATGAGGACTAGACAAATAACCTACATAGCTTGGGAAGATACTGATACCAATTCTGCATCTGAACCAGAAAATGAAGAGCAAGCTCACCTCCCACTAATGGCATCTCATCACTCTGATGATGATGAAGATAATTTGAGAGTCATTTGAAATCTATGGTACTTAGACAACGGCTGCTCAAAACACATGACGGACGACAAAGATAAGTTCTCTGTCCTTACTCCAAGGGACAAATGCTATGTTACATATGGTGACAACAACAAAGTAACAATTCTTGGAGTTGGTAGAATCGGTAAGCCACCTACAACAACTATAGAATGAGTATTGTATGTTGAGGAACTCAATCACAACTTGTTGAGCATAAGTCAACTATGTGACAAAGGATTCCATGTGACATTCTATCCTGATAAGTGCATCATCAAAAGTTAGGATTCTAATAACTATAAACTAATTGGTAAGAGGATAAATAATATATATATGATTGATTTAGATTCTTCTTTACTAATAAAATGTTTAGTTGCTAATAATAATCATGATGCATGACTTTGGCATAGGAGAATTGATCATGATGGTTGTTGGTTTACCCAAAATGAAATTTGTTAAAGACAAACTATGTAGTGCTTGTCAAATGGGTAAACATACAAAAACTTCTTTCAAAACTAAGCATATGGTTTCTTCCGATAGACCATTGCAGTTACTACGCATGGACTTATTTGGCCCCTCAAGGACCAAAAGTTATAATGATAACTACTATGCTCTTGTTATAGTAGACGATTATTCAATATATACTTGGACTCTATTCTTAGTTCGTAATAATGAGGCATTCAATGCCTTTAGAAAGTATGCTAAAAGAGTTCAAAATGAAAAATCACTAAAAATCGCTGCTATAAGAAGTGATCATGGAGGAAAATTTCAAAACGCTTCTTTTGAAGAATTTTGTGATGATATTGGTATCAACCATAATTTTTCTGCTCCTAGAACACCACAACAAAATGGTGTTGTGGAGAGAAAGAATCGGTCCTTTGAAGAACTTGCTCATACAATGTTGAATGAAACTAATCTCTCGTAATACTTTTGGGCTAGTGCAGTTAGTATAACATGTTATGTTTCAAACAGAGTTCTTATAAGACCAATTCTCAAGAAAATCCTCTATGAACTCTTTAAAGGTAGAAAACTATACATTTCTCATTTGCATGTATTTGGTTGTAAATATTTTGTTTTAAATAATGGTAAACACAACTTATGCAATTTTGATGCAAAAGCCAATGAAAGACTCTTCCTAAGCTACTCTCTTACGAGTAAAGTTTTCAAAATTTTCAATAAAAGAACTCTAGCCATGGAAGAATCTGTTCATATATCTTTTGATGAAACCAATCCTATATTAAAGGAAGAGTTAACTCTTGATGAAGAGGACTTACCAAGTTCCCCTTTAACAAAAGAGTCTTTTACCAATACAATAATCAATAATGAGTATTTAAAAATGGATGATACTCTATCTTCTCAAGAAGAGCATATTCATTCTGATTTTTTCAAAGAATGGAGAACTCATCGATATCATCCAATTTACAACATTATTGGCGACATAAGTAAGGGTGTCACTATCTGTTTAAAGCTAAACGATGCTTGTTTAAACATGACATTTATTTCTAAAATAGAACCTTCCAAGATTGATGAGGCAATCGAGGATGAACACTGGATTCTTGCAATGCAGGAAGAGTTAAATCAATTTGAGTGAAATGAAGTTTGAGAACTTGTTCCTAGACCGAATAATAGGCATGTTATAGGAACTTTTTGGGTATTCCATAATAAATAAGATGAAACTGGAATTATTGTAAGAAATAAAGCTAGACTGGTAGCACAAGGCTACAATCAGGAAGAATGAATAGATTTTGATGAAACCTTCGCTCCTATTGCTAGACTTGAAGCTATTCGGTTATCACTTACATATGTTTGTTCTCTAAATTTTCAGTTATATCAAATGGACGTAAATAATGTTTTTCTGAATGGTTATATACAAGAAGAAGTGCTTGTTGAGCAATCTTCAGGTTTTGAAGACTACAAACATCCTTCTAATGTATATAAAGTAAAGAAAGCGCTCTATGGCTTAAAGCAAGCTCAACGTGCTTGATACGATCGCCTAACAAACTTTCTACTTGAAAAATGTTTTACAAAAGGTAAGATCGAAACTATATTTTTTTTAAGAAAATAAATCATCATACTCTTCTTGTTCAAATATGTGTAGATGATATTATTTTTGGTTCTCCAAATGAGATTTTGTGTAGTGATTTTGGCAAAATTATGCAAGTGGAATTTGAAATGTCCATGATGGGGAAATTAAATTATTTCCTTGGATTGAAAATCAAACAACTCGATGATGGTATTTTTGTAAGTCAATCCAAATACTACAGAGACTTGCTGAAAAGATTTGAAATGAAGGACTGCAAACCAATTGCCACTCCTATGAGTTTTGAAACATACATTGATACAAATGAAGCTCGAAAATGTATTGACATATCAAAGTATCGAGGTATGATTGGTTCCCTACTTCATCTAACTGCCAGTAAACTTGATATAATGTTTAGTGTCTGTTTGTGTGTACGTTATCAATCAAAACCAAAAGAATCACATTTAGTTGTTTTCAAAAGAATCATAAAATATCTAAAAGACACAATTGACGTTGGATTATGGTATCCAAAAAGAAATATATGTGATTTGGTAGGATATTCAGATTCAGATTTTGTTGGATGCAAAACTGAGAGAAAAAAGCACAAGTGATACTTGTCATATATTAGGAAATGCACTGACCTCATGGTCATGCAAGAAACAAGCATGTGTTGTCCTAAGTACTGCTGAAGTAGAATACATAGTGTCAGGTAGTTGTTGTGCCCAAGTGTTGTGGCTTAAACAACAATTACGAGATTATGGCTTAGACGTAGGATGCATTCCCCTAAAATGGACAATATTAGTGCTATAAATTTCACAAAGAATCCAGTAATGCATTCTAGAATCAAACACATAGATATAAGACATCACTTCCTTAGGGACCATATCCAAAAGAAAGATCTGTCTGTGGAATTTATTGATACTCATGATCAACAAGCAGATATATTTACTAGACCTTTGGTAAAAGAACATTTCTAAAACATTAGACGAGAATTAGGCATACTTTGAAAGTGCTAAGTGTCAAGTAGAGCACTATTGGATTGTCTATGTTTTGATGAAGACTCAGATTTAGTGAAAACTTGAAGATGACTCAACAAATCAACATGTTGTGGACTCAAGGGTTTCATATCTAGACTAGGTTCTTTAATAGAGTTATTTTTAGAAGTCTCAGATGTGTGCGTTAGATATTGAGTCTTGTTAGGTAAACCTAGATGCAATTCTCACAAGCCTTAAAAATAATCATATTATTCACCTGAGATATTCCATCTAGACCATTATGTGTTCATGCATTAATCATACATGTTACTTGTGTATCTTATGGATAATATATTGGTAAACATATATAGTTGATAATCATAACATTTAGGTTGTTTACCATTTAATCATTTAGCTGAAAATGTACTAGTTAATTGATTAAAGGATGTTTTAATCGATTAATGTGATTACGATTTTAACAGGTAACTAAAAACTTGAAAATAGTTATTCCCAACAACCCGTTAATCGATTAAATGGGTACTTAATCGATTAACTGGGTCTCAGAAATGTTTTCCATAAAAACCGTGTTTTCAGATAATGTTCCATACATCATATCATTCATTTTTAGAATTTGCTAGTTGCATATTTTCGTGCTTAATTGTGTCATATAGGCCGAGTGAAATGTATTGTGAGATAGTGAGAGATAATATCATGCTTAGGCTTTAATTGTCATTAGAATGCTTCTGGTTTATGTGTTAAACATTTCTATCTTTTCTTGCATGTTTCTTGCATTTCTTTAAGTTAATTTTAGGGTAGAAATTCCGTGTTTCTGCATTCTCATAAACTCATACATATTCATGTTGCGAGTTTTGTATATGAGTTTTAGCTAAGTTTTAATTGTAATATTTTGAGTAACATTGTGCTTTATAAAACTCTGTTTTTGTACTATTTTTGTAATAAAGAAATTTGTCTCTTAGTGTTTTACCACCTAAGAGATTCAGTGAGTCTTCACCAAGACCTATAGGTCTTGAGTGTAGAACGAGTTCTTGGCTGGGGCTATAACGCAAGAAAGGTTTTCTTAGGCGATTAGGATAATCAAACCAAGAAAGTGGATTCTTGGATTCAAGAAGGGAGCGTCTAAGTGTTGATTCGGAGAAGAGCACTCCTCGGGACTTCAAATCAAAGAAGATCTACATTGTCTGAGACGTACCAGAGGAGGATACTTCATCAGGCACCTCAGATGAAGAGGAGACCACCAAGCTATGCCTAATGACCAGAACAAATGAAGCTTGCGACTCAAATTTAAAGGAGGTAAATAATAAGGTATAATCTGACACCTCATCTTCTTCTTCTTCTTCTGATGATTCACCTCCTTATGAGGATTTATATAATGCTTATGTCGAATTGCATGAAGAATTATAAAAATTAGCTAGGATTAATTCTGATAGAAAACGAGTAATCCTTCTAAATGAACAGAAAATAGTCCTATTAGAGAAAGAATTAGATGAGCTGAAACTTGAGAATGAAACTTAGATCTAATATTTTCCTGTAATACATACAATTGCTCAAATGATAAATTATGTTAATCAACTTTCTGTGAGTCTTGCAAGACTTTGAAAAATAAAAATTTGAAACTTAATGAAAAACTCACAAAACTCATAGAGAGTCAGAACCAATTAGACACTATGCTTAATCAAATTAGAAATTTTGGTGACCATACTGGATTATGGTATATTCCCCCTTTGTGTAGGAAGCTACCATATAGGAAACCTGTAACTCGGCCAAATAAAAGTATTATAATAAGAAAGTTCTTACATATTTCTACTGTGCCACTCATGGTCACACTTCCTACTCTTTCTATATGAGGAAGTATGGTATACCGAGTGGTGTATATGTTTGGATGAAAAAAGGAGATAACTCCCTGGTTACTAATAGAAAAGGACCCGATATAAATTGGTACCTGAAAGAAGCAAGATATATATTTTGTAGGTATGTCTACGAGCACACAAACATCATTGGTATCTTGATAGTGGGTGTTCGAGGCATATGACTGGCGATAGATCAAAATTCCTAGATCTATCGTTGAAGGAAAATGGTTTTGTCACGTATGGAGACAACAACAAAGGAAAGATACTTGACACCAGACCAATTGACATCTCAACTCAGGTAGTGATCGAGAATGTACTATACGTTGAAGGCCTGGAACGCAATCTATTGAGTATCAGCCAACTCTCCGACAAAGGTTCTTCAGAAGAAGCATACTCTAAGGACATGGACCAGGACAAAGAAGAAGAAGCAGAGCTTATTGTCCAAGATGAGCATCAAGACTTACCGATCGCTTGGAAGACCAAGAAAGATCATCCACTTGACAAAGTTATAGAGAATTTTATGAGATGATGCAGGGAGAATTTGAGATGCTGATGATGGGTGAGCTGACTTTCTTCCTTGGGATACAAATTAAACAAATGGAAAGTGATATCTTCATTCATCAATCGAAGTACTACAAGGAGTTACTCAAAAATTTCGACATGGAAAAATGTAAATAAGCTTCTACACCTATGGCATCCGCTTGTTATCTAGACAAAGATGAAAAAGGAAAAGCTATTGAGGTAACAAAGTATCAAGGAATTATCGGCCCTTTATTATATTTGACTGCGAGCCGCCCTAATATTATGTTTAGTGTTTGCATGTGTGCTAGATTTCAAGCATTATCTAAAGATTCCCATTATAGTACTGTTAAACGCATCATGATATAAAAGGAACTATAAATATGGGATTATGGTATGCTAGGGATACCTTATTATCCTTGATAGGGTATTCCTATTTTGATTTTGCTGGATGTAAGTTGGATCGGAAGAGCACTAGTGGGACTTGTCACTTACTAGACAGCTCCTTAGTTGCATGGCATAGTAAAAAACAAGCTTGTGTTGCTTTGTCCACCGCTGAAGTGGAATACATTGCTGCTGGTGTGTGTTGCGTTCTAATCCTATGGATGAAGCAGCAACTTAAGGACTTTGGTCTTAATCTAGAAAAGATCCGTATTAAATATTATAATACAATTTCCATAAATCTATCCAAGAATCCCGTTTTGCATTCGAAAACCAAGCATATAGAAATTAGGAATCACTTCTTGCGTGATCATGTTCAAAAAGGCGATTGTGTGCTTGAATTTGTTGAAACTACTAAACAATTAACAGATATTTTCACCAAGCCCCTCCCACGAAATACTTTCTATGTTCTTCGAAGAGAACTTGGAATCCTTGATGAAAAATATCTTGATTAAATTGTCTAGAAGTTTATTATTTGTTTCGCATGTTGAATGCTTTATATGCTTCAAAATGAATACTTGTTGAATGCATTCTATTCCTAATATGATTTATGATCTAGTATAATAAGCTCTATATGTAGGTGTGTTTGCTTAAAATTGTTAAATATAGGTTAGAAATCTTTGCATGCTTTTAAAACTCAAAAACCTACTTGATTCTAGAAATTTGATGTCAATTAATCGATTAAACAAGTTTCTTAATCAATTAAAATAAGTTCCAACAGCTACAACTTTATTTTCTCAGAACTTTAATCGATTAAAGTTTCATCTAAATCGATTACCTGGGCTTATTTTTCTGAAAATCTGGAATTTTTAACTATGATTAATCAATTAAGTGCAATATTTAATCGATTCACGACTGTAGATAAAGTAGAAACAACATCATTATTGGTACTTTTCCAAAACCTCTCTATCCCCTTTTCTCTATAAATACTAGAGGCAACAACACAAAATTAATCCTTAGCTTAAACGAAGATTAAACCTCACCCTCTACCCATATTGCACTTCATTCAACTCTAATTTCTCTCAAATTTTTCCAAGAAACCCATTTTCCCCAATTCCAAACCCTAAGTTTAGGTTTCTTCCAAAATCCTCCTACACCTCTCAATTCTCTCGGTTTTACTATAAAAAATGGAAAGAGGTCGTGCAAAATGGATTAAGACAATATCACAACACGCACGAAGGACTCCGATTGGTTCATCTTCGAATCCAAGTGTGAGGCAGGACCATGGAGACCCCTACTACTCTCTCGTTTTGCAGGAGACTCGATTGTCGAAATATCAAGGTAGGAAACCAACATATATTAGGTATGGCGACTTAACCTGGATGGCGGAACAAAATTTTGAATTTCTGCAAGGCATGCAAGCTCAAGGAGCTATCACTTTTCTGGAATTAAAGGGGAATATATACCTTGCTCTTATTAGGAAATTCTATGCCAACTTTAGGTATAAGGATGAAAAGTATTGGCCTATGGTTTCTGGGAATTTATTTGAGTTGAGTGAGGAAATTTGTATGAATGTGGGTGGTTTGTCTATCAATGGTGCTAGCATTGGTGATTGTGATTGGGTTAAGAATTCATTTGATGCTGTTGAGGTTTACAAGTTATGTTTGAGAGGTCTCATCTGTATGTCCAAGGAGAATTAACAAAAGTTGGATCGTTATCTGTAGAAAATAGGCTATTGCACTATCTGATAGCTTACATTTTGGTTCAAAGGAACACATATCATGCACAACCCACCGTGAATGATTTGAGGTTCATGTATGCCGTCAAGGAAAATGTTATGATAAATTGGTCTGAGGAGATCGTTAAAGTCATGTATAGTGTGTCTACTTCACAATCCAATCTGTTACCCTATAGTATCTTTATTTCGAGGGTCATTGATTATCTGAATATTGATGTGTCTGTCACCATTATCATGGAGTCTACTAATAATGATCACCTTGTTGGTGAAAGCTTGATCCATAAGATGTGTATTTACTAGTATGGAAATACTTGGTAATACTAAGAGGAGTACAACATTGTGGATCTAGACTTATCTAAAGATGATGATCAGGGAAAGACGGATGAACAAAATGCAGGAACTCAAGGGGAGACAACTGGAAACGCACCGCAAGAACTTCCTTTGGATTAGCTCATTTGGATGCTATGGAGCGAAGGCTGAATAATAGAATGGATCTACATTTTCAGTCTTTGAAGGATTCTTACCATACTGACTTGGAGCAATTTGAGGAACGTCAGGTCACTTACATTGATAACCATTATCAGTCCTTGAGGAGCTTTGTTCAAACCATTGTCGAGGCACAAAATGATAGGTTTTGTGAAGAATTTGAAAAGCTGAGAGTTCTCATCAAGGGAGATATCAGTCTAACAATTCCTGATGGTAGAAACCTTCCTCCGTATCCATAGTTAGAAGACCTTAGACCCTAGATTGCCTTAGGTTTATTTCTTCTATTGGCTAATTTTCAAGATTGTGTTGCTTTGCACTCCATGAGACATATTTTCTCTTTGCTTTTATTGGGTTGTAAAAGTTACCATCTACGTTTTCTAAACTTTTATCACTTGATATGCATGATATTGAACTTTAATCGTTACCGGTTTTGTTTCAATTTTCTTATATGATACGCTTATCTATGTCATAAATAGTATGAATGTGTGTTTAATGGTTCTTGACCATGATTGGTTATATGCATCTATCTTGTATGATTAAGCCTTATGTTTACATGCTATTATATCAATGCTTGATCATTCTATGCTTAACTAGTTATTGTATAACCATCTATGCCATTAAAATTGTTCATTTACTATGTTTTGTCCATTTAATCGATTAACACATGTATTTGACCGATTAAGTGTTGTTAACAAGAACATTTGTTCAAGCTTCCTTCAACTCGTTGATTAGTTAAATTCCCAAAATTGATTAATTGATTACAGTTTTGATATCATTACATAACTCTTCTTACTTTTGACTATATTGGTTACTTTATCTTTTTGATAATGTCAAAAGAGGGAGAAAGGTTGCTTTATTTTTTTATGTATTTGCAGGTTGTAAAATAGGAAAATTCAGCTTCCATTTTGTTTTTGCTACCTACTTACATTAAGGGGGAGCAATTCGCTTTAACTTTGAAATTATCAACCATGCATTCTATAATCATCATCAAGCTATTCATCAAACAGATTTGGTGTGGAGTTTGTCATCATCAAAAAGGGGGATATTGAAAGTGCAAAGTGTCAAGTAGAGCACTATTGGATTGCCTATGTTTTGATGAAGACAAGGATTTAGTGAAAGCTTGAAGATGACTCAACAAATCAACATGTCGTGGACTCAAGGGTTTCATATATAGACTAGGTTCTTTAATAGAGTTATTTTTAGAAGTCTCAGATGTGTGCGTTAGATATTGAGTCTGGTTAGGTAAACCTAGATGCAATTCTCACAAGCCTTAAAAACAATCATCTTATTTACATGAGACATACCATCTAGATCATTATGTGTTCATGCATTAATCATACATGTTACTTGTGCATCTTAAGCATAATATATTGGTAAAACATGTATAGTTGAAAAGCATAACATTTAGGTTGTTTACCATTTAATCATTTAGCTGAAAATATGCTCGTTAATCGATTAAGAGATGTTTTAATCGATTAATGTGATTACAATTTTAACAGATAACTGAAAACTTGAAAATATTTATTCCCAACAACCCGTTAATCGATTAAATGGGTACTTAATCGATTAACTGGGTCTCATAAATGTTTTCTATAAAAACTGTGTTTTCAGATCATGTTCCATACATCATATCATTCATTTTTAGAATTTGCTAGTTGCATATTTTTGTACTTAATTGTGTCATATAGGCCAAGTGAAATGCAATGTGAGATAGTGAGAGATAGTATCATGCTTATGCTTTAATTGGCATTATATTGCTTCTGGTTTATGTGTTAAACATTTCTGTCTTTTCTTGCACATTTCTTGCATTTCTTTAAGATAATTTTAGGGTAGAAATTTCGTGTTTCTGCATTTTCATAAACTCATACATATTCATGTTATCTTGCGAGTTTTGTATATGATTTTTAGCTAAGTTTTAATTGTAATATTTTGAGTAACATTGTGCTTTATAAAACTCTGTTTTTGTACTATTTTTGTAATAAAGAAATTTGTCTCTTGGTGTTTTACCACCTAAGAGATTCAGTGAGTCTTCACCAAGACCTATAGGTCTTGAGTGTAAAACGAGTTATTGGCTGGGGCTATATCGTAAGAAAGGTTTTCTTAGGCGATTAGGATGATCAAACCAAGAAAGTGGATTCTTGGATTCAAGAAGGGAGCGTCTAAGTGTTGTATTGAAGATTGCATGTAACTATACATTCTATTCAATATTAGTGAAGAAAATCTCTCGAGATTAGAAGGGGAGGCCTTGATGTAGTTTGCAAGTTTACCCGCAAATGAACCAGGATAAAATTCCTTGTTCGAGGATTTTTCTATCCCTAATCTCTTTAAATTTCAAGTCTTATTATTGCATGATATTAGCTGATATTTTGGATATTGTTAGGTTGGTGTATCTAGTTTAATTATGTACAAAAATATCAGCTTTATCTATTCTTGAACATCGGTGAGTGGCTGTCCAAGAAGCCATTCTAAAAATTGTAGTTTTTCTGTTTGTTAATTGATTAAAGCAGAGTGTTAGCCAATTAACTAAGGGTTTTTCCAGAATAGGGCTTGTAACACCGTGTTTTTCCGAGCACGTTTAATTACATAATTAGTTGTTAATGAATTAACTATAGAAATTAATCAGTAATGTTTTAGGCTAAACCTCAATTGAGTTTTAGTCATGTATTATAATATTCTTGCTTGCCCTATTTTTTTGAAGATTTTTGGGGAATAAAAGTTTCCGAGACAATTTCGGGACGTTTTATTGAGTTTTCACACAGGTTTTGAGTTCCGCAATTCGGAATCGAATTCAGATTTTGCCGTTGGCTTCGAAATATTATTTCTAGTCAAATAGACACCATGTTTGTTGGTAACTCATCTCTAGGTGTTTTTCACCTCGAAATTCAAGTTTTGACGTTTCGGGTAAAAAACGTAAATCGATAGATCGTATATTCTCGGACGAAGTTACCCCATAGTAATCGGGCACGAATTCAATTGCGAAATAACGTCACATCAATCAAGTCGGAGTATTAATCATATCATGGGTTAATGGCTTGTCAAACAAGCAAAGTCAAAGCTTCCATAATCCCCTAAATCACTCACCAAATCTCGTCACTCCATCTCCATTAGACACATTACCTAAGGTAGCCTAAAGCTAGATTTCCTCTCATTAATTTTCATATTTGAGAGAAGGTGAGGTCTCTTATAAATACCTCAACCCATACTCTCTTTTTACACTAATTCGCCTAAAGAAAGTTAAGGTATTCTTTCGCTTTTTCTCTTCTCCATTTTTCTCCATATACAGCATGAGAAAATCATGATCTATTAGTATGCTATTCATGGAGTTGAGTTTATGTTTATTTTTATTTGTACGAGGCTCACAAGTGTTATATTATGCCCATGCAACAAGATCGTCTGACCGTAAGAGGCTTGGCTTGAGAGTCGTCCAGAGTGATTTAGAGATGGTTAGTAGTCGTGCTGAGGTTTATTCTCTGTGGTTTAAATGTTAAGATCGGGTCCCACTAGAAGCATTCACGATGGGAGATATCTTAGGATCGGAAAATCGTTATAAAAGATGGATTAAAAGATTTAATTTGCTAACTTTGGTTAGTGCACATATTCATTGTGAATAATGAAGTAGTAGAGAGGAAATTTATCGGAGATGAACGAGCCCCGAGATGTTGAGAGGGATGGCGATGGCGGTGATTCGTCAGCCAAGTCTTGAGGGAGAGTCTAGGTGAGATGAGTCCTGTGTATTCCTAGATGAGGTATTCTATTGGACCGGACAATACTCACAACGCAAACTAGACGATCTCTGACAACCCCTCTTTGCAATCAGGATCGATGAGAGGGATGCCTAGAAAGTGTTTGATACAACACCGTCCTGAAATGGACAATTCTATTGGAACAGATCGATCATATATATATATCCTTGCGAGGAATAAGTTTTGGTGCAATCAAATCGGCATGTTATGGGAGCTGTACTCTCGGTTATTTCCTAATAGTTATTGAGAGGATAATGGTGTAAGGATGGTGGACATATGCATAGCATGCATGCATTGTATTTATTGATATTGATTCTAAAATCATAAGTTTTATACTTCATTCATCATTAATATATGTGTGTATGATCATAGGATATATTTGTACTTGTTCTTTGTCTTGGGTGATATTCTGTGTAATTCCATGACATCAATGATAAGTTTTTCATTAGATGTTTTACTCCCTCTCTTTCTTTCTGGTTTACTCGTATACATCCATGTTTAGATGGATAAATCGGTGATGATCACGGGCAACCGCTTTACTATGTCCCAAGAGGGGGCATTGAGCATTGAAGGAAAGAGATACACCTACATGGGTCCCTGCAACCTGGAATTAGATCTCGTATGTGATGGCTCTGTGTTGCATCTCCCAACACATTACATAGTTCGGGAAGCATCATTCACCATACCAGAGCGAAGGTCCGTACTTGCTGGTCCATTCGAACCAGCTGATGCATGAGGCATATTGGAGGTTGTCAGGACTTGGCCCTAATTGTGATTCTCATCTACTGACTCAATGCCTAGAGGGACGGAAGGAGCAGACATGTCTACTTCATCGGTGCCTAGAGGGTACACCCCAGACCCTTCGATGTATTGGGCAGCAGATGAGGTGGTGGAGGACAAGAACGATGACTATATAGAGTTAATTTGCATTGAGGGTTTGGTGGAGGTTATAGAGATCTCTTCAGACTCGGAGATCGAGGAAGACCCAAGTGAAGTTTCCATTGCACCACCCGTCTAGGACCTCCTTTCTTTCTTTTGATAGGGAATGTGTAGGGTACTTTTTTAATGCCAATGCCCTCGACATTATTTTATTTTTATTTGTATTTTTAGTCTTTGTTAGGGGCTAAGAATAGACTCCGCCTTGTATTTTGTAAACCATGATGTACGCATTACAAATTCAAGAATTGAAAATGTGACGTCTTGAAGGAGAATAAATAAAATGAAAAAAAATGATTTCTAAGTTCTATGTTACATAAAATTAAAAAGAAATTTTTTTTACCCATTTTTCCAAGAGATTAAAAATAATAATTATGAAATGATTTTCGGGGCGTTACAAAGCTTCGGTGCGAAAAGCAGTAATTGATAATTGCGACATATGTTCAACCCCCCTTCTAGGTGTGTTCTGTCCACTAATACCTAACATACTTGATGAATCTTACATGTCTTAAATTCTTATATATGATTATATGTTTGCTTCATTGTGTTTATCTTATGCATACTTCTACTTTAATTTGCTTAATTTTGTTTTAAATTTTCAATTATTTGGGTAAGTAATCGATTACTTTGGGTCAATAATCGATTACCACACACCAGTATGACTGAAGATTCGAAATTCTGGGGTATGTAATCGATTACTCTGGTGAGTAATCGATTACTACATTTGGCAGAAACTTTCCATAACTGATTACCCATCTATGTTATCGATTACCGAAGGTTGCTATTTGAAATCTGAGAAATTTCTATGTTGAGTAACCGATTACTCAAACCAGTATTTAAGTTTCCCTCCTCATTTTTCAAACATTTCTTCTTCGTTTTCCTCAAAACCCTCTTTTCATGTCTACCCTCAGTTTTCTCTAAAAACGTCAGTTTTTATCTGATTTATGTAATTTTTGAGTCATTTCATATCATATTTTCAATTTTAAACACTTCCATTCCATAAATTTTGTGTTTAGTGTCCTAAATAAAAGAATCCTCAAATCTCTCAAACACTCAAAACCTAATCTTTCAAAACTTCAATATATGGCTTCATCATCAAGGAACTACATTTGATGTATGCTTTTAAGCATAACCTTCAAATAAATTGGACTTTGACAGTAATGAGACAAATATGGTTTGTGCGAGAAAGTCACAGCCCCTTGCCTTATGCAATCTTCATAACCAACACCCTTGAGCATTTTGGTGTATCCACTGCTGGTGAGTCCAAAATTTCACTTGATGCACGCGATTGTAAGATCGATGTGGATGTGATCCACAAAATGGGGTTCTTTCGATATCCAATTGATAGAATCTATAAGCATCAAAGTGATAGACATGATGCACCTACTAATCCAAATACAAATGTCTCTGCTAACCCTCTTGAACATCAACCTTCTGAATTTCATGTTGAGTCTTCTTCATCTGCTTCCATGCCTACAAATGAGATGGTAATGGACGAGTTATTCTCTCTTCGAGGCTACATCTCTAATCGAATGGATGCTTTTAATGCTCAGAATCAACAAGTCCAATTTGAACTTCAATGTCTTTCCTATAAGATCAATAGCGTGGACCTTGACAACAATAACACTGAGCCTGATTCTTAGAATATTTGTTGTCTATGATTTCTATTTATAATGTTGCTTGATTGTTGGCAATTTGTTTTTTGTGGTTTTTCTGGTTATGTTTGAACAATGTATGAACATCTTTTAGTTGTATGCTATGATATGCTATGTTACATTTGTATTTGCTATATACATATCATATGTGTGTTGGACTCTTGACTTTTCTTCTTTTTGATGAAGTCAAAAAAGGGAGAAAAGTTTTGAGAGTGTATTTTCTGTTTAAAATTCTTCCAAGCACATAACTCCAAATCAAATGGGGAGCATACAAAATAGGGAGAGCATACTCAAGTGATGTCAAAATATCACAAAGTACGCTACTCTTAGAAAATTACATTGTCAAGAAGATATTGGTTTGTCATCATCAAGAAGGGGGGATTGTGAAGAGGATATTGCTTCTGAGCTTGACACGATTTTGATGAAGACACCAACATCACATAAAGAAGAAAAGGAAAAAAATACTTATGAAGACAATGAAGATAAAGCTTCAAGGAAATTAGAGTCTAAGTTTATAGGTACTTCTATCCTTATACTCTAAAAATACAATTAGTAGTAATGCTCAGAAAATATTTTAAAATGAAAATTGAAATCTACAAGTATAAATAAAAACAATTTTCAAAATACTGTGTAACAGGTTACTAGATCTGAGTAACAGGTTAGTGTGACTAAGTAACAGATTACCAGAACTAAGTAATAGGTTACATGAGTAAGAAACGAGTTATCCAACAAAAATTGAACATGGTAATCGATTACTCCATTTGAGTAACCAATTACAAGGTTACAATATATTTGAGTAACTGATTACACTAAGGAAATGAATTACTCATTTAGACAAAATATTTGGGTAATCGATTACATCCTTTGAGTTATCGATTATACTATTTGATAATCAATTACTTAGTTGGACAGAATGTTTGGGTAATTGATTAATCGAGGCTGTAATCGATTACTAAGAGTTGTTAACCATATTTTCATATTCAAACTGCACGACTTTCAACTTCAACGAAATGGTTTCATTCCAATCGAATCCTACCTTTAATAGAGGTGTTATGGATGATTGGAACTTGTTAGATATCAATAAAGTTAAAAATCCATGTAAAGTTTTATCTACTTATTAGGTTGAGGGGGTATTTTAGAAAACGATAAGCATACACTTAGAGCTTCTTCAGTTACGACAGTGTTCATAACCTATTATGAGACGTCCAATTTTGGGTTATTGCTACAAAAATTTACACTTCCATGCTAATTTGGATATATTAAAAGATCATTAATGTTATCTTATGACAAAAGGTTATTATTTAATGTCTTTCATGAACACATGGTTCATTTATGTATTGTATCATTTGATGATATATGGTTAAGTGAAAATTTATAATTAGGTGCTTTTTTAGTATAGACATATCTATGGATATATATATTTGCAGGATCAAGTTTGTGGTTCATTGTCATTCTATAATTTATTAATGGAGATCTAATTAAAGTAAAATACCACAAATCGAAGATTGACATATATAGTTCACCTTCATGTTGCACATTTATTAATTAATCAGCCATTTGTTTGTGTCTAATATTAGTGATTAATAATGAATTCAGCTGTGATTGATGTAAGAAAAATTATTTTTGATTCTATATATTAATATAACTAATGGATAAGATAGAGATATATTTAAGGTTTATAGTAACATAATTTTCAGCTCATAAAGTCTAATATATTTATAAATTACATATATCACTAATGAGATATTATTAAAAATCTTAGATCACATAAGTAATACTTAAATATGTTAAAGCTATTATTTCATTTTGTCAAATTAAAGTGTTTTAATTCAAGTAAAGTTTTTCATTATAGAATCGGGTTGGTCTGTGTAAGGCTTGTTGTTCATATGCTTTAAAACATAACTATGTACTAAACATGCAACACGTTATTAGTAGTTATGTATAGTTGCCATTTTGTCAGCTCAGTAGAATGAAACATAAACTTAAATGGTTTTCAGACTACGGAAAAAATAAGTATTATGCTTTTAAATATTCTAAATGAAATGGGTCTTCCTGTGTGAGCCCATAGTAGGAAATCTAAACTCTTATTATAGTATTCAATCTTAACTTTGGAGGAATGAAGAATGGACAATGAAGTATTCAATATAATTTCCATAGCTTATTACCTTACCGCTCTACAATAGAATTACTATCTATCATTGGTGCTTTTATATCTTGAACAATGCCTCCTAAGAATTTCAACAAAGAGATTGATGAATCTCTTATACAAATTTTTGCAAAAAAAATGCAAGAAAATAAGGAGCAACAAAATGCAAGACATGATACCATTTATGATGCTTTACGTTCCATTATGGACAAATTAGTAGGTATGCCCATTTCCCTCACCACCCCCAGATCCACCAATGCATCTGTGGCTTCTTCCTCACACTTCACCCACCCTAACCCTATCCCTAATGTGTTAATACCCACTACACAACCACAAACTCCATCTCCAACACAAAATACCCCACCATTTCCCTCACAATACCCCCTTTACCAATACCCTCATACCCCCTTCTTTACACACCATCTTCGACACTTACATCCTAATTTTCCACTACCCCTAGCTAACCCTCAACAACCATGACCACCATAATTACTATTAAGCTCTGAACCCTTGGATTGGTTATTCTAATAAGAACAATTTTCCAATTATATCAAGTTTGACTTGAACAACGACTTCACAATATTTATTTTTACATGAAGGGTGAAACCCTTAGTTGGTTTAAGTTGGTTTTTTATAATGCTAACATCACAAATTGAGATATTTTCATCAGATCCCTAGAAATCCATTTTGGGCCTTCCACTTATGAAAATCACCAGGCCGAGTTATTTAAACTTCGCCAAACTGGTACTATTGCAGATTATCAACAACAATTTCAGAAAATCTATAACCGAATTTGGGGTCTCTCTACAGAGATAGTGTTGAATTGCATCATCTCGGGTTTAATCCTTGAGATTCGAAGGGAAATGGCTATATTACGGCCTCACCATATTGTTGAGGCACTAGGGCTAGCCAAACTGGTTGAAGCTAAAATACGTGAGTCTAAACCCTCCTACACTAGACTGCCTCGTTTCCCCACAACTTACACACCCACACAATTTCCACGACTAAACAACCAAATTTTTCTAAACACCAACACAACCCCTTCATCCAACACTATCCGCATTTGCCGTCTTACTATTGCACAAATGCAAGAAAGACACACTCAAGGTCTCTACTAAAATTGTGATGAGAAGTTTCACACTGGTAATAGATGGCAACACAAATAATTTTTACTCTTGTTGGTTGATAAATTTTCTGGCCCCTCTAATGAGTTGTTTATGACTACTTGAGTAGCGGACGAAGAACCAAAGGAGCTTACATCGGAATTGATAAGCTTTCAGTTATCAGAGTAGTCCCTAGAAAGCCAATCGTCACCAAAGACATTAAGATTTACAGGTTCCATAGCAAGTCAACTTGTCACTGCATTGGTGGACACTGAGAGCTCTTACAATGTGATTCAGCCTCACTTGGCACATTACTTACATCTCAACATCTCTCCAGCCTCAAAGTTTTCGGTTATGGTTGGTAATGATGCTCATATATATTGTTTTGGGTTGTGCCCTTATACTCCAATTCTCCTATAGACTCAATCATTTCACATTCCTTTTTACCTACTTCCTATCAAAGGTGTTGATGTGGTTTTAGGAAGTGAATGGTTGCATACTCTTGGCTTGACTATCTCTGACTTTGCTATTCCCTCAATGACCTTCACTGTTGGGGAGAATACCATTACACTTAAAGGTGACTCTCATATTACCCTCCAACCCTCTACTTTTCATCAGATTTCTATATTACTCCACATGAATGCCATAACCTCATTTCATACAATCCAATTCCTTCCCTAGGAGAGCTGCCCAAACACAATCACCCTAGACCCTACACCAATCCCTCCCCAACTAGAACCTATACACAAACACTATGACCAATTTTTCCAAAAACCCCACGGCCTACCCCTAAAATGTAATCATGACCATCATATCCAATTGTTACCCTAAACAGTCCCAATATCCTAAAAACCTTACCAATATCCCCACACCCAGAAAGAGGCAATGTCTAAAATGTTGCAAGATATGCTTGATGAGGGTATTGTTACACCCAACACAAGTCTTTTCTCCTCCCCAATCTTGTTGGTAAAAAAAAGACAACAATTGGCAGTTCTGCGTAGATTACCACGCATTGAATTCTATCATTATACACGATCATTTTGCAATACCAACATTTGGTGAGTTATTGGATGAACTGGGGAAGGCATGATCTTCCCTAAGATCGATCTAAGGTTGGGTTATCATCCGATTCGGGTTCACTCAAATGATACCCACAAAACAACCTTTCGCACCTTTGACAGGCACTATGAGTTTCTAGTGATGTCGTTTGGGCTCACTAACACACTATTAACCTTTCATGTTGCCATGAATGACTACTACGACCATATTTACGTAAGTTTGTATTGGTATTTTTTGATGATATACTAATCTACAGTTCATGTTTGAAGGATTATCACAACCATTACATAATTCTAAGAAGGTTTGGGAGGACATATCTATGGATTTTGTATCACATTTACCCATCTCTCACGGACATATCATCATCTGGGTGATTGTAGATCGGTTGACCAAACATGCACACTTCATAGCCCTCCCTACCAAGTTTACTACTGCATCTTTGGCCAGACAATTTTTGGATGATATTTGTAAGCAACATGGAGTTCCAAAAACAATTGTGTTAGACACAGACAAAATATTTCTAGGTTCCTTTTGGAAATAAATATTTAAATTGCTAGTAACTCAACTTTGTTATAGCACGACTTACCAACCCCAAATGGACGGTCAGACCGAAGTAGTTAATCGTTGCCTCTAAACGTATATTCGGTGCTTTACGGGTACGTATCCTTAGAAATGGTTCGACCATTTTCCCTTGGCGGAGTATTGGTATAATACGAGTCATCACACCTCTATTTATCTTTCTCCGTTTGAGGCACTATATGACAGACCACCGTCAAATCTAAAGGATCATCTTCCACGACCATCTCCCAATAACTAGGCGGCCGAGATTTTGTAAAACAGAGCTACAATGTTAGCAAATATAAAACAATACCTTCGAAAGGCACAATAAAGGATGAAGGCTCAAGCCGACTCCGGAAGAAAATGCATTACCTTCTAAGAGAACGAATGAGTTTTATTGCGTCTTCAACCTTACCGACAGTCAATGGTGTTTCGTCGACCTTCCCATAACTTGAGCTGCCGATTTTAAGGCCCATTTTGGGTGCTCTATTGCATAGGACAAATTGCGTATGAGCTTTCTCTACCAGCCACGATGAAGATCCATCCTATCTTCCATGTCTCCTTGCTTAAGAAGTTTTTTGGTGACCCTCATACCCACCATCAAGATATTTCGTTCAAGTAGCAAGATTCAAAACCTTCATCAACTTTGAATGAGGATGCCGACGTAGCAGCAGTGTTGGAAGAAATAGGGAAGGAGAAAGAGAGTTGTGTTGAACAAGACAAAAGGCAATGAGTATAATGTGATTAAAGAGGCTATTAATTTTCCTCCTTATGACCGTTTAGTAAGAAATGAAATGGTGGTTCCAAATCCACCCTTGAATTTAAAAGTTCAATCTCACCCGTTAGAAGTTCTGCCGCACTACTGAAACACAGTTTTGAGTTCCATGTCATCATATAGGCACACACGATTTCAAGGAGAACGAGTTAAGGCTTTAATTAATTGGGAAACAAAGTGCAAAAATCCAACTGCTACTGTGCCTACTCCCTCCTCGGGTAACGTGCTGACACAACAAATCCTACACAATACTTAAACCCTCCAATTCGTGGATTCCTCTATACACAAGGGAAATAATTCAACTTGTGACAATTTGGGCCAAAAACCACTCGCTACTCCATTTAACCTTATGGACAAGGTTATTATTGCAGGGAGAGGCAGTGTTAGGAACACACTTGCTGATAATGAAGAAGACCAACTCAACAGACCCATTAGGATGAAACATAAACCTAAATGGTTTTCAGACTATGAGGATAAATAAGTATTATGCTTTTAAATATTCTAAATGAAATGGGTCTTCTTATGTGAACTCATAGTAGGAAACCCTAAACTCTTATTGTAGTATTTAATCTTAATTTTTGAGGAATGAACAATGGAGAATGAAGTATTCAATATAATTTCCTTAGCTTATTACCTTACTATTCTGCAATAGAATTATAATCTATTAGTAATTTACTCTAATTTCCTTCCAAAAAGAAAATAACAAAAAATACATCATTCATAGAGTAAACAAACATTTTCTCTTACACGTATAATTAGAAAAACCTTATTTAGAACAATGTCATGGCAAGTAAACTAACTCCTAATATAAATTTAAAATTAAATGTGACAATGCTTTATTAGAGTATTCAAGAAGTTCAAGGCCTTAGTTGAGAAGTAAAGCGGGAAAAATATAAAAGTATTCAGATGTGATCGTGGAAAAAGTACAACTCTCGTTAATTTGATAAATTTTGTGAGTATGAAGACATAGAGCATCAACTTATAATCACAACACTCTGCAACAAAATGTAGTGTCTGAAAGGAAAAACCACACAATCATGAAGATGTGTAGATTGATGCTCAAGGAGAAAGGTTTGTTAAACACCTTCTCAGTCGAAGTAGTCTAGATATATGTCTACATATTGAACAAGTGTCCAACAAAGACAAATAAAAGTAAAACTCCTATAGATGCTTGGAGTGGAAGAAATCCATTAGCTAAATATCTAAGAGTCTTTGAATCCGTTTAATATATATATGTTTCGAAAGAAAAGAGACACAAATTAGAAGATAAGAAGATAAGAAACATCTTCTTGGGATATATCATACAATCAAAAGGCTATCATATATATAACCTAGAAACATAGACACTTGTCATAGGCGGAGATGTTGAATATGGTGAAAGTGTCGCTTGGAACTATAATGAAGGAAAGATTGAAAGACACAACATCTCTATACAAACACCAACTACATTCCCACATTAATAATCTCCACTAGATGAACCTATAAGCTTTGAAAAATTATCAAGGAACAAAGTATGGGTCAAGATAATAGAAGAAGAGATAAAGATGATTGATAAAAAATATGCGAGAGCTAGTAGATTGTCCAAAAGATAAAGAAATTATTTGAGTAAAATGAGTCTATAAAATAAAGCTCGCTCCTGATGGCACTATGCAAAAGCACAAGGCATGACTAGTAACTAAGGGTTACTCTCAATAACCAGGAATAAACTATAATGAGACATTTTCTCTAGTTGCTCGTCTAGATACTATAAGAGATCTAATAGCTCTTCCAACATAAAGATGGTGAAACATTTAATTACTAGCTAGATGTCAAGTCTATATTCCTAAATGGAGTACTTAAAGAAGTGATATATGTGGAGAAACCATAAGGATTCGTGAGCAAGGGTAGTGAAAGCAAAGTGCTACGATTGAAGAAGGCTCTATATGACTTGAAGCAAGCTCTTCGAGCATGGTAGAGTTGAATTGACCAGTACTTCATTGATAAATGATTCAAGAGGAGTAAGAGTGAGCCTACACAATACGTTAAGACCCAAGATCAATATGATACTCTAATAGCTCTTCCAGCATAAAGAGGATGAAGCATTTAATTATTAGTTAGATGTCAAGTCTACATTTCTCAATGGAGTACTTCAAGAAGGGATTTATATGGATAAACCATAAGGACTCGTGAGCAATGGTAGTGAAAGCAAAGTTCTACGATTTCTCTATATGACTTGAAGAAAGCTCTTCGAGCATGGTAGAGTAGAATTGCCCAATACTTCATTGGTAAATGATTCAGGAAGAGTAAGAGTGAGTCTATACAATACATTAAGACCCAAGGTCAATATGATACTCTAATAGTTTCCTTGTACATAGATGATCTTAGATATATCATAAAAAATATAAAGATAATAATAAAGTTCAAAGAAGACATGATGAATACATTCGAGATGACAAACATAGGCTTAATACACTATTTCCTCAGAATTGAGGTAAATCAAAGAATAAAAGGCATATTCATCACATAGAAGAAATACACAGGACAACTACTAAAGAAGTTCAAGATGCATGAATGTAAACTAGTTGCTACTCGACTCATGACGAATTAAAAGTTACAAAAGGATGGTGGATCTCCAAAGCAGATGCATCTCTCTATAGGAGTTTGATAATAAGTCTTCTATATCTCACTACTACATGACCAAATATCATATATGCTACAAGTCTTCTATCATGATTCATGCACAGCACAAGTCAAATCCACTTTGAAGTTGGAAAAAGAATTCTCATATACTTGTAAGGAACAAAATAGTTCAATACATGGTATAAGACTAACACCAACTCAACATTGCATGATTATCAATAGCAAAGAATCAAGAGATAGAACTTATGACAATCTAATGTGACAACAAATCGATGATATCAATAGCAAAGAATCTAGTCCATCACAATAGGACAAAACATATCACAATAAATATAATGTAGTAAGAGAAGCAAGTGTGAACAAACAAATATGGCTTGAGTATTGCAAGATCAAGATCAAATTGTGGACATATTCACTAAGGCATTACTAAGATTGAAGTTCGAGCAACTACAATCATTGCTAGGAGTCACAAAAATGTGCATCAAGGAGGATTGTTAAAATATTGGTGCACACTTTATAGAAGCTTCCACATTTATGTAGAAACAAGTGGCAATGTTATATCCTAATCTCTAGAAGAATCTAATAGATTCTAATTTAGTTACTTTGTAAAATAATTATAGAAGTATCTAGGAAGAAATATTTAGAAGAATTAATTTTCTTTTAGATTGGTTGTAGGAAGCCTATAAATAATCATTCACTCTTTATTTATAGAGCATATAAATAAGAAGTAAAACATTCTAGGTTGTGCTAGAACTTGTGTTGCTGTGTAGCTCCAAAAGCTAATTATTTATGGTTGTAATGTAATTGAACTTCTTTATTGTCTCAGTCCTCACTTTTATTTTCATCACTATAGCCTTCCCTTTCTTAAATACTATCAATTTTGACAGAAAACTAATCTCATTCTTTTTTTTAAGATTAAGTTTATGTTGCTGGTGGCTGGTTTTTCTCCTTAAATAAAGCAATTTTATTTTTAAATATTTTTGGTCCTATACTTGTTCCTTATTGTTGCACAGGCGTCCTAATTGAAGTAAATATTTCCCCAAAATATGAGGTATGGGTTTTGGCATTGATTTTTTTCTTCTTGGGTTGAGATAATGAGATGTGCACTCTTTTTCGAGGGAGCATGTGTCATGCATTTCCTTATTAATTAACCATGCACTTATACAAAGAATATAATAATCAATGAGAGTCTTGATTAATCTATCATAAAAGAGTGCTTGTGTCGATGAGGATGCCATGAAGCATGTTCCCTATTTGCTAATATATTAACTTAGTGTATTTAACTGTCAGATTTGTGAATGCTCAGTGCTATTCACCCAGCTAGAAAATATCCAATGCTAACTAATGGAATATTATAAGGAATTTGAAGGTTCTCTGATTTTGGAAGAGAAACATAAATCGAAAGCATATTTCTCAATTCTAAACTATGGAAGTTAAACAATGTTTATAATAAGGAAAATGGTGTTAAGTTTCTTGAAAATGTAAACTCCATTGATAAAGCTCAAAAACTCTTCTTGATTCCAAAGGAAGCAAAGAACCAATGCAAGGATAGAAGAAAAACTCAATGAATCTTTTATTGATTATGAAAAAGCTTATTTCAATTACAATGCAAGGATCAATATATATACCCTTGGAAATAACAAACTTAATAAACAAAACTAACAACTAACTATCTATCTAAAAACAGAAAAACAGAATCATCGATCCTATTATAAAGCTAAGGGAGATAACTTGTATTACAAAAAACTGTTGGCCTCTTAAATAATCATAAAGAGACACATCATAAGTCTTCAATTTATGGTGATGTGTGATCCTATAGTTGGTCCAAGAGACTTTGTATCCATTTGATTTATTGTGATGATGAATCTGACTTGAGTAAATATTGCTATAGCTTATATGATGCACCATGGCCCCTCTTGACCGAGGCAGAGCCAATTGGTGCATCCCGTCTTGGTCAAGCATATTTCTTGTTTCCTCTGGTTTATGGCACATTGCTACAAGCCCAACCGAGCCAAATTCCCTTTGATTCACACTTGAGCTATGCTGATCATGATCCATGCTTGTTGAGTCATCATTAATGGTCATGCAACAAGCATAATTATTATTAGAATTCAACAAGTTTAACATTCCCCACAAGCAAGAGTGTGTATGTCACACAACCAAGCTTGGATATGTTATCTTTGAATGCTCTAGGGGGTTGAGATTTTGTGAACATGTCAGCAACTTGTTCACTGCTAGATATAGGCAAGAGATGAACAACGCCATTCAAGACTTTTTCCCTTATTGAGTGGCAATCTATTTCAATATGTTTGGTTCTCTCATGAAAAACAGGGTTGACAGCTATATGTAAAGCTGACTGATTGTCACAATACAAAATAAAAGGGCCATCATGACTTAAATGCATATCATCAAACAAATAGAGAAGCCATTGAGCCTCACAACCAGTTAGAGCTAAGGCTCTATACTTTGCTTCAGCCGAGGATCTAGAGACAGTTTTTTGTCTCTTGCTTTTCCATGAAATTAAAGATTCTCCAAGAAAAAAACAGAAACATGTTACTGACCTTATTGTATCTAGGCATGATCCCCAATCTGCATTACTAAAACCTTTTAATTGAGTAGTAGTTTTGGTAGGAAAATATAATCCCTTACCTGGGGCACCTTTGATGTACCTAAGAATTCCTAATGCAGCATTAAAATGGTCTATTCTAGGGGCAGCCAGGAACTGGTTCAGATGCCCAATGGCATAGGAAATATCTGGTCTAGTATGAGTCAGATAAACTAGTTTGCCAATAAGCCTTCTGTATGATGTTATATCAGAATGAATGGCACCAGATTCACTATGTAATCTAACATTATAATCCATAGGACTAGAGCAAGGTTTGCTAGCTAACCAACCAGTATCTTGAAGTAAGTCAAGGGTATACTTCCTTTGACATAGGTTTATTCCATCTTTGTTCTTGGCTACCTCAATACCAAGGAAATATTTGAGAGTTCCAAGATCCTTGATGCTGAATTTTCTGTCCAGGAGGTCCTTCACATACTGGATTTCATCAAGGTTATCTCCTGCAATAACAAGATCATCTACGTACACGATTATAACAGTGTATCCTTTGGCATCAATTTTTGTAAAAAGGGAGTAATCAGCTCTGGATTGAACAAAGCCATGCTGACTTAATACAGCAGTGAGTTTGGCATTCCATTGCCTGCTGGCTTGCTTCAAGCCATATAGGGATTTCTCTAACTTACACACTAGGGATTCATTGTGGATTTTGAGACCTGGTGGAGGCTTCATGTAGACCTTCTCAACAAGGTCACCATGCAAGAACGCAGTGTTAACATCTAACTGATGAAGATGCCAACCTTTTATGGCAGCCATGGCAATTATGGTTCTAATGGTTGTTATTTTAACCACAGGGCTAAATGTGTCAAAGTAGTATATTCCTGTTGTTTGGTTGTACCCTTTTGCCACAAGCCTTGCCTTGTATCTCTCTATTCTACCATCAACATGATATTTGGTCTTAAACACCCACTTACATCCTATGGCTCTCTTATCTTTAGGCAGCTTGGTCAAAACCCAAGTATCATTTTTCTCTAGAGCACTTAATTCAGTGTTAATGGCTTCAATCCAATGTTGATGTCTAACAACTTCACTGTAACTTTCAGGTTCAGTGTGAGAGCTGATGGATAGGATAAATTTCTTATGGGAAGGTGAAAAACTGTCATAAGATAAGACTTTAGACAGAGGAAACTTGACTTTTATGTCATCCATATTCAATGTGCTGATGTTTAGAGAGTAGTGATAATCTCTTAGGTAGTTGGGAGCATTTCTTTATCTAGAAGACCTTCTTAGGCTTTGATTATTATTGTTGTTGAAATCAAAACTCTCATCTAAATTATTCAAAGTAGACTCATTATCACTAGCATGACTCTCATTATAGTCATTATTGTTTTCAATTACTGGAGTCTCACTGGGATGTCCAGACATGTTAACATGGTCGTGATCAAGAAAGACATCCTCATTATTATAAGAAGATGTAGGAAGACAAATGTCCATACCTTGATTATGCTGATTTTTCTCATTCTTGAAGGAAAATATATTCTCATAGAAACTTACATTTCTGGACAAAAAAGTTTCCTTGTTTGTGCAATCAAACATTATGTATCCTTTGGTTCCTCGTTTGAAGCCAAGGAAGACACATTTCCTAGCTCTTGGATCCAATTTCTTCCTGTTATGAGTTAGAGTAGAAGCAAAACAGAGGCATCCAAAAACTTTGATATTCAAAAGGTTGGGTTCATGATTGTACAACACCTCATAGGGGCACTTATTTTTGAGGAATTGAGAGAGCTGCCTATTTATAAGATACACAACATGGGCAACTCCAAAATTCCAAAAACACTTGGGCAGACAAGATTGATACATGAGGGCCCTAGTAACACCAAGTATGTGTTGATGTTTTCTCTCAACAACTCTATTTTGTTGAGGTGTTTCAACACAACTAGTTTGGTGAACAATGCCTTTGGAACTATAAAAGGAATTCATCTTAAACTCAGGCCCATTATCAGACCTTATGGTCTTGATTTTGGCATCAAACTGAGTCTCTGTCATATTGACAAAAGACTCTATAAGAGAACTTGCCTCTGACTTGGCTTTTATGAAGAATAGCCATGTGTGCTTGGATTTGTCATCCACTATGGTAAGAAAGTACCTATGACCTAATATAGAGGGAATGGATATGGGCCCCCAAATGTCTATATGTATGAGATCAAAATTGTATGCAGATTTAGTCATGTTGTCTTGGGAACTTAACTTCTTTTGTTTTGCATAATGGCATACATCATAGGGTATATCTGTTTCTTTACATTGTATGAATGAAAAAATTTTATTCAAGGTAACAAGCTTGGAGTTTGAAGGATGGCCAAGTCTAATGTGCCACAAGTTATTCTTTACAAGGTTGTCCCTAATCTTTTCTATGTTATTGACATATTCATTTAAACTGAGAACTAAACTTTAAGCATTAATGATGTATAATCCTCTCTTTGCTTCAGCTACACCAATCATCCTCAATGTGGACTCTTCATGCATCACACATTTTGAGGTGGTGAATACTAGCCTGCAACCAAGGGCTGAGGTTAATTTTGAGAGAGAAATGAGATTGAAGGTGAAATTGGGTATGTATAGCACATTGCTCAGGTACAAGTCTTTTGAAAATATCACAGTTCCTGCAATGGTGCTTACAATCTCATTTCCATTAGGCAATCTGATTTTAATGGGGTCAATTCTTCTAAAGGATTGAAATTGTGTTAAACAGAAGCACACATGATCAGTTGCTCCTGTGTCCAGAATCCAATCCTTAGTTTTAATAGAAAGAACTAGGGATTTTGAGCTACCTTGGTTTGAAGGATCCATACCAGTGCTATGCTTTGTTAATTGATTCACCTGATGACTTGTAGGTTCCTTGATCATGGCTAATAAGGCTTTCTGTTGATCTGCAGTGAAGACCCCTGTCTCTTCTTGATCTTCTTGGCCATCTTCTTCATTGGAACTTGTAAGGTTGTTAATATTGTTGGTCTTCTTGTAGTGAGGGGGAATCCATGTTTCTTATAACATGTGTCAATTGTGTGTCCTGATTTATTGTAGAAGGAACACATCTTAGATCCACCTCTACCTCTGCCATTATTGAAGCCATATCCTCTTCCTGTGCCCGAATTATTGTTAAATCCAGAACTCCTACCTCTACCTGATCTGAATCCATTAGATGCATTATTGGAGGTATTAGCTAGAACCTTCACATCATCAAGGGAGTTTGTTAAAGCAAACTGCATTTCCTGTTGGATGAGGAGTGAAAAGGCTTTGTTTATGGAGGTAAGGGGTCCATCAACATGATTTGAGATCTTACAGCTCCATACTGCTCATTCAAACCCTTCAAGAATCTGATCACATAGTCACTTTCTCTATAGGACTTAACAAGTTTATAGAGTACAAAATCACATTGTGAAGGGCACGAAGGCAGAGGTCTGAAATTGTCTAACTCTTGCCACAAACCTTTCAAGCAGGTATAATATGCATCTATTGATTTGTTCCCTTGTTTAGCATTGTACAATTCTTCCTGAAGATTGTATATGCGAAAATCATCACCCTAATAATACCTTTCTTTTAAATCTTGTCATACTTCAAGAGATGTGTCTAGCCATAATACATTTTGCAAGATAGACTTGTCAATTGACTGATTAATCCATGAGAGAAGAAGAGTGTTGCACCTATCCCAGATTGGATAAGTTGGGTCACTTGTATGAGGTTTTGGAAGAGTACCATCTATGAATTGGAGCTTGTTTTTGGTTTTCAAAGCCATCATCATGGCTTTAGACCAACTGTGGTAATTTCCTCCTATTAGAGGAGGTGACACTAAGATGGCTCCATCGTTTTCGTTTGAGCTAATATAATATGGACTACAGGGATCATTGATAGGATTGAGGGTGGCAACCACGTTTGCCATTGATGACAGAAAGAACATAAAGAAGAGAGTGAAGATATTGATATCAAAGTTTCTGATGGAGGCGCAGTAGAGCATCAATTGATGCTCTGATACCATCTTGAAAATGTAAACTCCATTGATAAAGCTCAAAAACTCTTCTTGATTCAAAAGGAAGCAAAGAACCAATGCAAGGATAGAAGAAAAACTGAATGAATCTTTTATTGATTATGAAAAAGCTTATTTTAATTACAATGCAAGGATCAATATATATACCCTTGGAAATAACAAACTTAACAAACAAAACTAACAACTAACTATCTATCTAAAAACAGAAAAACAGAATCATTGATCCTATTATAAAGCTAAGAGAGATAGCTTGTATTACAAGAAACTGTTGGCCTCTTAAATAATCATAAAGAGACACATCATAAGTCTTCAATTTATGATGATGTGTGATCCTATAGTTGGTCCAAGAGACTTTGTATCCATTTGATTCATTGTGATGATGAATCTGGCTTGAGTAAATATTGCTATAGCTGATATGATGCACCATGGCCCCTCTTGACCGAGGCAGAGCCAATTGGTGCATCCCGTCTTGGTCAAGCATATTTCTTGTTTCCTCTGGTTTATGGCACATTGCTACAAGCCCAACCGAGCCAAATTCCCTTTGATTCACACTTGAGCTATGCTGATCATGATCCATGCTTGTTGAGTCATCATTAATGGTCCTGCAACAAGCATACTTATTGTTAGAATTCATCAAGTTTAACAAAGTTATTATGAATTTCACCCTATAATACAAGAAATTCAATTAGCCTTATAGTTAGAGCAAAATCTTGTTGGTAAATGGTAAATATAGGTATAATACCAAAGCATATACCAACGGACAATTATCTCTATCATTTTAAGTTGCTATACTTACCGTTGTTTCTGTAGCTATAGATTTTAGTGATAGTATATAAGAGTGTTAGTATAAGACTTGAATATATACCTTAGGTTTTCACCCATCACTATAGATGCTATTGACAAATCATATTTTTTTCTACCTACAATTTTGTTTCATCTGTACCTTCGATTTTCACGTAATGGTGATATTAACAAATCATATTTATTTAATATCTATGGTTTTTTCCATTAGTACAAGTCTTCATAATACTACTTAGACTGATTGGTAAAAACCGAACCTATGCTCATAGTCCTGTTCTATTCAATATAGGAGCTACTTTTCTATGAGATGTACAAAATAATATATTTAATCAGTATTTTTTCTATACTATTGATGATATTTTAATCTGAATATAGAATATAAAAATAAATTTATTTCTGAACTGAACATGGGTCATGTTAAGAATAATGAAGTCATACAAACAAATAAGAAATGCAAGTTAAGCATGTCCACCTAAAACTAGCATATGTGTATAGCTTGCACCTTAAAAGTGTTATAACTAGAGCTGACAATGAACTGAACCAACTCAGTATTCGTTCGATACTTGATTCGTCATTTAGCTCGATAAACTTGGTTCATGAACCAAATGAGCTAGAAATTGAGCTCGTTAAATAAACGAGTCGAACTTGAGTTGGATATAGTTCGACTCATTAGTTTGATTAGCTAGCTCGATATATATATATATTTAATTATTTATTTATATATATACATATATATTTATATAAACTAATTTTTATGTTTATTATGACTCATACATTATTTTTTATATTTATTGTTATTATATATAAAAAAAATTATATATATATAACCTTTTGAAGTATTTTTCAAATTTTAATTAATTATTTGAGTTGTCCAAATGAATCATTCGAACTGAACCGAACAAATCGTGAACTTTAACCGAGCCGAATTCGAGCTAAAAAGATAACTCGTATCGAACTCGAGTCGAGTTTTGAGCTGAGTCAATCCTTATCGAGCTGAATCGAGCTAAACTCTGATTCGACTCATTTCCAACCTTAGTTATAACCCTATAAATTACACAAGAACTAGATCTTTCCCACTTAAATAGATACAAATGAAATATATTTCGAAAGCACCAAAATGACTCATTGTCAAGTTTGAGCAGAAGTTGTCTATACCACTTCTTTGTGTCACCAATTACAAATTGACAAGTCAATTAAAGTTACAAAATAAAACTAACCAAATGTTAACAAAAGATAACATGGGTTCCTTCCTAACCTAATTAACACTATCATTTCAAGAACCACAACACTATCATTTTCTCACTACCATGTAACACGTTAATCAAAAGTTCTATTTTATTAAGCGTAATAAAAATTTAATATTCATTTTTATTATTTTTCCATTGTGTGTAATGAACTGTGTGACATGATGGTAAGTGAAGATAACCAACTTAAAACAAAGTATTATATTCCCTCAATAGTTTATTTTACAATTAGAAATATAAATTTACTTGCAACTTTAAATAAATGTGGAAATATAAACTTGACCAATCATGTCATTGATAAAAAATAAAAATAAAAAAGTTGCTTAATACCATTTACTAAAATAGATAAATAATAAAAAAAAAACAATCTAAAAGTTGTAGTGTTTATACAAAATATGTTTTATCAAGTTGTATCATAAATGACTTTGTTGGTCTTTCCCTTTAGAATCCATGACATCCATTTGAGTTGTCTTGTGCCAATTACTTGTGCTTGTACGAAATCTAAGTTTAGTGAAGGATGTTGATCTTCTTGTACAATTTTATTTTTTTTCCTCCTTCTCTCAAGAACAATTTTCAATCGTTTAGATGATCCACGAGATTTTTCTTTAATCTTCAACCCCTTAATATTATTTTTAATCCCACATGCAGTTTCAGAATTGATGATTGAAGCGCCCCGAGTGTTTGTTTCCTTACAACTGCCTCTAAGACATACATCCATAGCTTCTATGGTCTTGATCAAACCATTGATACCTATTTTATATACTTCTTCATTTTGTGCACCTTTAGTTGTTAAATCTGCATGCAACCTACACAAATATGTATACCAGCTAGCCATTTTGGCCTTAGAATCCTCTTGGATTACATTATGGCATATATCTTTATCACTTCCAGTTTTTGCATTCTTCATCCATCTCTTTGATATCTACATTTCAGGAATCTTCATTATGTTTCTTAAAGAAAGAACTTTAAGAGAATGTGAATACAAGATTCTGGAAAATTCAAACTTCTTACAACTACATCTCACAATACCACTATTTGTATCATACTTGACAATGTGTTGAAAATGTTTTTTGTAAGGGATAACTTTATATTCAATAACATTCTCTGCCTCATAGAAAATATGCATACTACTATCATATGCGATTGATACCTCAAATTGAATCATCTTAAAAACCGCAAGAGTATAAATTGTTGATGCATGCCTCAAAATCTCCACATCAAATGACTAAGTCAAACTTCTTTGAGTTGCTTTAAAATCTGCATTTATCTCCTCATAACGACGATCTTGAACCAACCTCTAAAAGTAATAAAAAAATCTCAATAAATCATGCTCATTGCTTACATATCTTTTGATCAAACTGTTCATTCTCTCACTACGTTGTGTTCTTGTCATATCAGCACAAAAATTATGCCGCTCATAAACCAAAGCCCATTTCCCCCTCAAACCAAATGTTTGTTCCAACCAACTATTATCTGTTATAAAAATTAATATGTAAAATAGATGAATGAAAAACATGTTCAACATAATGTAATTAACATGATTAACATAATACCTTTAAGATTATACTTGTTAAGCATATTATTCTAAGCTTCAATAAATTCTTCATCTTCTTCGTACTCATAAATACACTTACTAAAATCCTTACTAAATTCACGAAATTCCACAAATACATGACTAAGTTTCTTCATTGCATTTTGATACAAGTGGCATATACAAAGGCGGTGACATGTCTCTGGCCATGCTAATCTTAGAGCTTTTGCCATCGCTACATCTTGATCAATTAGGATAGTTAGTGGTTTTTTCCTAACATGGCTTTGGAAAAAATATTAAACAACCAAACAAATGTTTCAGTTGTCTCATCATACAATAATGCTGCACCAAAATAATACTTAGCTTGTGATGATTGACCCCAACAAACATTGCAAACAAAAGACCTTCTCTATTTTTTTTCTGTAAGTAGTATCAAAACAAACTATATCACAAAAATATGAGTAGTCAACCATCATTTTTGCATTAGCCCAAAAAATATTAGTTATTAAATCATCTTCATCAACTTGTATTGCATAGAAATAATTAGGATCTTCTAATTGCATTCTTTGTAAATACTCAAGCATACCACCTGTGTCTCTCGTCCTCATTTGAATTGTTCTCTTAGAGCGTAAATAATTATTGTTTGAAACCAAGATTTTCATGCCCACCAGCTCGCCTAGCCATTAATTCACAACTTGCTTTTGGAGTGATTCCACAACTCTCAGCTAAATCCACCTCAGCTGGTTAGGAAATGGTTATTTTTCTTTGAGATCTATGCAAGTGACTCTTACTAAGGGTAAATGTTTGATGATTATGTTCGGCAATAAATTCAGTAACAGAAAACTTTCTAGTCAAATGGTTACTTATTTTTATTCTAGCCAAACAACCAAATCTTGTTTGAGCACGATGATTTTTTACATAAACATCTCTTTTGTCGTTTACACGATGACATTCACATGACCAACAAAGTAATCGATCTACTATTTGACCATCAATGGTTTTGTGACTTCTACCTCTCTTTATGCTAAAACCCACTTTATAAGCATAAAATTTGTAAAATGTATAAGCTGCATCTTCAGACTCAAATTGCATTCCAATTTTTGGAATAAGCTTAATAAGAATCTTTTCATGAATTTCATCAATTTTGCTTCTCTCAAGTCCATCACCACTATTATTTTTGAGTGGTTCATCTTCTCTTTCAGACATGATATTGTTCATTACATTCAATAAAAAGTGGGGAAAATTAATATATGATATTGTTCATTGTTATGAGTATAAAGCATTAGATATAAATGAGTACATGATATTGTTCACTTACAGTATGAAATTATGAGTATAAAACATTAGATATAAAGTGGGAAAAAAATAGTACAAAAACACAAGACGTCCACTGTTATTATGAATATAAAGCATTAGCTATGAATGATTACTTGATATTGTTCACTTACACTATAAAATTAAGGAGTATATAATTGACATACCTGCCAAGAAATAAACTGTGAAATTGCTTAAAACAGAGTATTGGAGCAAGATTGAGCAATAGATTATTGTGTCAGGGATACAATATTTTATTTGAATAGAAGTTAAAAGATCATGGGTTAAAAGAAACCACCGTTATCTTTTGTTAACTTTTGGTTAGTTTTATTTTGTAACTTTAATTGACATGTCAATTTGTAATTGGAGGCACAGAGAAGTGGTATAGAAAAGTGGTACAGACAACTTCTGCTCATTTAGCCATTGGCTAGAAATTAGTTGTGTATCCATGGCCTACAAGAAAATAAAAAGGACATAAATAATTAATAATATGATTTTTTGATCACTCATAAATTAATAAATCGAGTGTAATTCACATGTATTATCACTGTAAAAATTTATATAAATTAATATATCATCTACATTCATCTGTAGTACTTTTTTTGACGTGTTCATGATAATAAAACAAGAATGGTAAATAATGCAATAACATTACATAATTGATTGTGAATGCATACATTTTTTCTCTAGTTAATACTTAATGTCATTTAAAAAACATGTCACACATAATTAATACTAAGTAGGTGCCATGAAAAAAGTTATCACACATAATTAATATTATTCATTCTTTATTTATTATAAATCACTTTATTTACAATTGAAAAAAAAATATTATTTTCATTTCTTTCCCACTAAAAACACAGACCCTTATGAACAAGTTCAATTAGGCAATTCTGTTCAAAACTTACTTTTATCATTGGGCTAACTATGGATTTTAAATTTAGTAGCTCAAACTTCCTTTTCAATGGTGATGAGAAAATATAAGCACTTTACCATAACATTGGTTTGTAGCTTTTAATTGTTTGACTCAGTCAATTAGTTATTAGAGTTATACCATAAATAAAAGTTGAAGAAAATTTGTAGTTTCTTTTAAAGAAGAAGTTTGTAGCTTTTACAAACTATTTTCCCGTTAGAAAATGAAATAAACTTGAAATAATTCATATATAAACGTTATCAGTCAAAACTTAAAAATTGCATTAATTACCTTTATCAAAAAACTCTATTATTTCTTTATCCCTAACTAATACAAACATTACGCCAGATATTGAAATAAACCATGGTCATTCAACAATGCTATTAAAAATGAGATAGAAGAACATCAACATCGCTCATTCAAGCAAGTGTTGTCCATTTGAATATGCAGATATAACTTCAACAACCCATGATTGTCGCGACCCGATTTTCGGTTGGATGACCGGCCTTGCGACTTCGGGAGAATTGAACTCGAATTCTACCTCTTACAATTGATTTGGAGTCGCCACTATGTTTTTTATGGTTTATGCCCAATTTGGATAAAAATGATCCTCGAATAGGGACTCTGGATTCGGGAGTCGATTACGGATCAGGAAAGGTATTAGCATCCCGTCCGCCAGTATTAAACGGTACCCTCGCTAATCACACATATTTTTATACCCTTAATACTTATTCATTTAAAATTTAGTAAAACTGAATATTTTTTTTATTTGCATCTGACAAGAGGTTATCCTGTTCCCGGATGCAATAGGAAAATCAAGACTATGTAGTTCTAGTTTGAAAATTGTTTAGCCACTTTGGTTAAATTGTTAGTGGTTTAGAAAATATCGGTAGGTTTAGAAATATTAAATTATTGAATTGGTTAATATATAATTGTTCTAATTCAATAAGACTAATAATTTTAAAGACGGTCATTCTCCTCATTTATAGGGGAGTTAGATACTACTCGAACCATAAGCTTACCATAAGAATCCCGTAAAATTATTTGGTAATAGTTTCTAGTTATTCGTATATATAGAATTTGGATGATAAAATAGTTTATTAATTATACATATAGATTTAATAGTTTAGATACGACGTTGGTTGCAAACCTTCTTCCCATTTTCGGAGAAGTTAGAGACAACTCGAACCATAACCTTGTTATAAAAATTTCATATTTAACTTACTTGGTAGGTTATTTTTTATAATTACAAAATTAGACAATGAAATAGGTTTGGAAATTATTTTATATATAGGAATTAATAGTTTAGGGATGATATTGGTCATAGAGAAGTCACTATAAAAATTTCATATTTAACTTACTACATAATATAGTGTTGGGTTATTTTTTATAATGTTTTATTTTTTCATTAAAACAAATGTTAATACAATTTAGATTGAAATATATAATTATCCAAAAGTTATGAGATAGGCTTACTAATTAACATTTGTTTTATTGGAATTGCCTAAACAAATGATATTAAAACAGAAAAGAATTTTATTTTAAATAAATACTAAAGCCTAAAAGAATTACGTGAATAAAAAAGAAGAAAGTAAAGAAAGTTAAGTGGGGGGATAAATTGAAATGGGTGTGCGGGTTCTTTTAGAACCATGAAACTCAAATGGGATTTCAAATCCCTAATTCTCCTTTCTTCCTTGATCGACATCCATGGGGCTAGTGGGGAGGTCTGGCGACGAACACCGAAGGCTGAGAGCATCGGGACGTATAGGTCTGCATGGTGGAGGAAGGAAATGCGACGGTGGTTTATGGTGGAGTGGGTTCTTGCCGATAGGAGGTGATGACGGTATGGCCATCTCATTTTTCTCTTCTTCATTTTTGTTTTCTTACTCGTTTGATTGTTTCTGGTAATGGTGATATTTAGGTTGTTTTGGGGTTTTCCAGTGAATGAATCGAAGGAAAGTGAAGACGAAATGGTGAGGTGGTTCGCGGTGGTTCTGATTTGGACTCCTATCCTCACTGTGGTCACTGAAGTAAGGTAGGGATTCATTTATCCCTTTTTCATCAATGGTTAGCCTCGGTGAGGGAAGGCTATGCTTGAGGATGGTTCACGACCACATCCAGGTGGTTTCGGGCTGCATCTCAACGCCGATAGAGCATAAGGGAACTCGGTAAGGAACTCTACACCTCCTATGTTGATTCTTTGATTAACCGTTTTACGTCTATAGCTATGTTGATGGGATTATTTGGTGATGGATATTTTCAGATTTGCTATGAGGGGTTTGTTGTTCCTATTCTGAATATGAGCATATGCTTTTTAGGATTTTTACAGCAGCTTATTAAGGCGTGGGAAAAGGATGAATACGGCGAGTGAAGATAAAATTAGGGATCTCAGGTGGTTGTGGTTCGGAATCCGTGCGGGCAAGAAAATTCGGTAAGGAATGGTAACTATCTTCTTTTACCTCTTTTAAGTGCCTAAGTTGTTTGGTAGTGAGGGTGTTAAAGAAAACAATCCAGCGAATATTCAATCATACTCTAAAATTATTTTCAAGTTATCGCGATGTACTTTTGTGTTCATTATTACTCAGACCTGAATATGTACTTTCTGTATAACAAAGTGAGCATGATTCATATAAAATAACTACATGGGTTTAGAACTTAGGAGTAGTAACTCTATATGTAACCTGGATAAAGCCAAACAAGTTATTACCTGATGCGAACTCTGTATGTAACCTCGCTGTCCTTGTCTCGAATAGTTGCCAATCTCTTTCCTCTAGCCGTTGCTTTTTGTGTTTCTTCTTGCTTTTGTGTAATCTGATAGAACTATGTGTATGCTTATGCCTTGTTTTCTATTATAATAATTTCTCTTTCTGATAAAACTTATCTCTCTCCCTTTTCCGGTGTTACTCTCTCTTTTTCGGTGTTGCTCTCTGCTTGCTGCCTGTTCCTTTTATACTGATTGAGGGTTCATGGAAACCTCTTGAGTTGCCAATTGAAATCTAACCCTTTTGTTTTCTGATTATTCCACTTCAATGCTGCCTATTATTGCTGCCAATTATGGCTGATTTGTAACTGAAATGGTGAGGCTTTCAGATTTGCCTCTTTTAAATTTTCATGGTTTAGTGAGGCCTTAAAATTGCCCCTGACTATTGACAGGAATTTGTAACTGAAGGACCTATGATTTCTGAATTGCCTTTGTTCTTTATGGCTTGTTTACGATTTGATTGATAACCCACGGATGTCCCTTGCTGGTTCGTAACTGAAATTGGCTATTTGCTGGTTTGCTTAATTGCTTCATTAGAAATCTGTAATTGCGTAGGCCATTCCTACCTTAAAAGTGTAACTGCAGTCATATTTATTTGCAATTTTATACTGAAATGCTAACAATGCAGTCTTGCATCTTTTGGTGTACTATTTTAGTTGGAATTTTGATGATTCATGCTTGACCTTCCTTTATCCTCATTAGAATATGTAACTGAAAAGGAATATGTCATGTGGTTTCATTGGGTTGAGTTTCCTACTGGGACTTGTAGTTCTAAAGGATCTCATCCTTTCAATTCTTCTAAGCTCCTGAGTTTATTCAGTGATCTCGCAAGAAGGATTTTCAGTGTGTCCTTGTCTCCTTCCTGTTTATGCTTAATTTTCTCAACTTGTTCCACCTTTTCCAAACAACCGGAAGTGTTTGCTTTTTCTTCTCTTTCTCTTTCTTTTTTTGAGTTTTTGTCATGATTGGAATTTCACTACGTGTTCTTAATTCTAATATAAATGCTATTATTGTAATCTCTTTTTGCAGTTTCAACTGTGAGGGAATCAGGTGGTGGAATTGGCACGCATAGCCTCAACTCCGTCCCGTTCATCCACGCTTCTTCCTGATTTGGACAGGCCATCAAGAAGATAATCATAAGTTATGGTGCCTAGATCTGAGTTTTAATGTTGCCTTTCTGTTAGGAGCATCATGGCTTCATCCATCCCATAATTTTGCAACATTCGTACTATAACTGATGACATTAGGTGTCAGATCTCTTTCAACCATCTTCGTGGCTATTCCAAATGAAATGCCTTGTACAGTTTTAAATGAAAATTTCTTTGTATACCCTATTTATCAAGTATTTGAACCTTAAGGGACAGTGCCTAGTGATTGTAATTATATGTATACCCTATTTATATACCTAGTGATTGTAATTATATGTTTGTCTAATGAAATGTTAACAACTTCATTGGCTTTAAGGATTTTAGTTTGGTTTATGGAATGAAGTTGGCCTGTGGCTAAAAAGAAAGAGGGTGTCCATCAAAAGCTCCTTCGCTTGCGTGGACTAGATTTTTATGCCCCCAAGTTAATGGCTCTTTGATTTCCAAGTTTATTTGTGTATGCAACTAGTAATTCCTTTTTTTTATTCAAGTTGATTATGATTCAAAGATAAAGTTGGCTATGAGACAATAAAAATGCGAACTTTTTTTTCTTTTTTTCTTCTCTTTTTTTTTTCTTGAACATTTTATATTATTGTAAAGATGTCGGACAAAATTGAGTATTCACAATGATTAACAGAACACTGTTGAAGATGACATAGTGACAATGCTGTATGTTCGTTGTTGCTAGGATATAACATTTATATATTATAAAAATTAATAGTGAAATATTGTATGTGTCTCTTTGTTTCTGTGCAAATTAATGGTTGCACATCTGACAATGATAACAATATTCATTCTTTTTTCATTTGAATCTATGTGTTGTGATTCATTCTTAATTATGGCAACATTTAATTAGTCATGACATCCTAAGAGAAGAAGATGAAAAAAGGTACAAAGAAACCGAAAAAAGAACAATACAAGACAGAAAAGAAAAGGGAAGTTTTGTTAAAAAAATAGAAAAATGATATTCCTACAAAGAATGTGTATGTCAATTTTGTTTAATTTCTTAGTGGATTTGAATGTTTAAAATTTATATCTTCAATCTCTAAGTCTAATATTTTTGTTTTTGCAGCAATTCTTAATGGCTACAGGAGATAATGACTTGAATTTTTTGAAATTTCTTAATTCTATTAGACACACAAGAGATGATTTCTTCGACTGAGGGGCACTTTAAAGAATGAACAATTGTTGTTAATTTCTTTTTTGATGTCTTTTGAATGGTTAATTGTGTAAACTCCTTGAACAATTGTATTTGTCTTTTGGATGATTAATTTTATTCTGCTGTTATGATGAAACTGAACATTGTATTTTGGCAACATATGTCACTGTTTAATTTGAATAGTGATTTTGTTTTGTTTTTGTTTTACAATATAACTCATCAAATATTCAACGTGTTTTGTATATCAATATAACTTTTTATAATATATGTGTTATGTTGTTGATAATCATATGTTGTTGAATCAACAACATATAATTATCAACAACACTACATATATTATAAGTTCATCAACACTCGTTCAAAAACACGTTAATTTACATATATTCAACAACGCAAGATTAAAGAAACAACATTGATATGTTATGACAATGAGCTGTCAAACGCTGGATTTACCTTATAGATGTTTAATAGTGCTATTTTAAGAGTGTATTGTTGATATATTATGACGATGGGATGTTAGAAGCTGGAATCATTGTTGAAGATATTATATCAACGACACAATTTTAAAAGAGCACCGTTGAAGATGTCATATCAACAATGATTTCTTAAATGAGTGAAGTTGATTTGTTACGATGTTTTAAATATCTAAAGTTGATTCACTTCCCTCTACACTCTCAAGCTTGTGTGAAAAGAAAACCCCATACTCAGAACCAACTCAAAAAACTTCATAAATGGTTTTCCAACATGGTGATCATGATTCTCACAGTGGTGATTGTTGAGATATAATATATGCCCGAGAACCAATTTGTAATGTTTATAATAATAAAGTTATATTTATTATTATATTAATATCATATCCATTGTTTGTCAAAATAATTAATATAAAAGGTCATTGATTAAAATTAGAGACTTATTATTATAATAGAGATTATAATAATGAGAAATAAATATTTTATAATTTTAATATAAAATTTTCTTGATCATAGGATTATTGAGCTTATGATACTATTAATCCAGATAGATCAATATATGTGTAATAATATTTATTAGATAAAAGATTAATAGATCCCATTTATTAAATTACACATATAAATGGTGCATATGGAGATATGACCATTGAACTGTCAAAGAAGAATTCCTAATGGTTAATATATGACATTTGAATTGTCAATAGGATATTCTTATGAAGTTATTTATTATATTTTGATATTGGACACCAAATGCCTTATGATATTAGTTGAATGATTATTTGATATAATTAAATTCTTGTAGAATTAATGATTAATGAATAAAGAATCCATCAACTCATGGTAATGAGTTTGGGCTCAATAGAAATAAAGACTTTGGCCGAAGGGAATTGAACGAATGAAGAAATCAGTTTCTTAAGTCATTCAATACGAGTTAACTTATTAGAATTTGACAATTATACCATATTCTAGAGTTAACATAGAGTTATAAAGATACAAGGAAATATTATATTAATCTTCTAGTGGTTCTAACGTAAAAGATATTACTTCATTTCTATCCGGTTGTTAAGGAGTGTTGCTAAATATCAACATTGATTAGTAAATTAATGAGATAATTTACTACCGGTTTATTAATGAACCTATGGGGTCACACACTAACGAGTGTTTGAATTTTTGTTGGAAGAGAAAATATTATTGATTAAACTAAATAGTTTAATTTTGTATATTTTCTTTTAAGTGGAATATTATTGTATTTTTTGCTAGCACCAAAAATAAAAATAATATTATTCAGTCATCTTTAATATAATTAAGCGAGACTTAATTGTAACATTTCAAAGGTTTAAAAATGATAGTCAGTTTTGAAAACCAAAAAACCAAAATTTATGCTAAATTAATGGGTTGTATTGACACTAAATAAATGGAAGGAGGTTTTGGTTTTATATATACAAAAACTTACGTAACCTTCATGGTAGAAAGTAACATGCGCAATATAAAAGAATCATGTTGCTTTCTTTCAATCCTTTTATTTTGGTTTTATTTGAGTTGAATTTTTGCTTCACATATCAAGTGTTGATACAATAAGGATTGGTCTCGGTGTGAATACGCGTGTAGGATCTTCATACTTTTGAAAGAGAACTTTTTCGAAAGTCATTGCAGTCTCTTGATGTATTTTTACAAACATGTTTTTGTCTACTTATTATAGTGTATGTATATTTTAACATAAATAGATGAATTATTTTCTATTGTGCATGTTATGAACACGCTTACTATACCTTCAAATGGTATTAGAGCAAATTTTTGTGTTTTAATTTATGCTGCAATATTAATTAGTTTTGAAAACTGATGCAAATTATTGAGACTCTGAATAGATAATTAGTTTTTAATTCAAACACAACAAATAATGATGCATATCATCACCGTCAACAATGATGATTGTTAATGTGATACCTTTAAAAGGTTATATATAATAGTTATATATGAATGTGTTTGATTGTTATCGTGGAAAGCTTTATAAGTTTTTTGAAATAGATGCAAAATACATATTGAAAGTGATGAAAAGTTTTGCACGATGGTTACAATATTTAATAGTTTGTAAACTTGCAAACATATATTTAGATTACTGTGATGTATTGAATGTATTGCATTGCGGAGAGTTTTATGAAAACTAAACAATGAGTTTGTATCCTAAAAAAATAATATATACTGAGTTATATGATTAATGTATTTAATAGTGCATATACAAATAACACAAACTATAATTATACTATTATGCGAATGAAATTGTATTTGAAATGTAACAAATGGAATTTGGCTGAGGTGTACAACTACTCCTTATTTGAATACTTTGAATATATTCGTTTTTGTATGATTGGGTTTTAATTCATTGAGTGAATGAGTTGTTTATGTTAACGTGTTAATTGTAACATTGAAGAACTAAACATGGGTGAGTTGGTTATATGAGTTAGAAACATATGAATAAATGTTTATAACAATATATTGGTTTACAATATATGATTCAATACTTATGAATTAATAATGATTAATTAGTATACTAATATATAAATTAGATTTATATATCACAGTTACAAATTCCAGAATATATATAATTGTATATATATTAATCATAAGTTTCATATGATGAAATGTGTTTGACAAAATTATTTTATTGTTCTTAAAGTTATTTTGTATAAGATACAAATTTAAAGGAGTGTGTTAATTATTTAATTTCAAGATTCGATCTGACTATCAAATGACTTGTAATTAAGAGAGTTAATAGGATATGTGATACCAATCAATTAAAAATTAATTTTATCACTTATCGCCTAGACTATCTAGAGAGTATAAAGATTAATTTAATTATACTTATAGAAATGACCTGGCAAACAGGGAGCTATTTGATAATTTTGAATAAAATGGTATGTGATATATTTGCCTTAGAATGTGCATTAGAAATGACTTGACAACCAAGTGTTTGTTTACTTTTTTTTAACAACATTTATTTTATATTTCCAATAGAAATATTTATTGCTATAGTAGTAAGTTAGTATTTTATTTGTGATATATTTCTTTACATGAATATATTCTCACATATTTGTTTAATTTGTGTAGATATCTCAACATGTCTTCTTTATCATTACGTTCAATACTCACAGATGGAAAGTTGGTTGGAAACAAATTTCATGACTGGTATCGAACTATGAGAATCATTTTCATGCATCAGAAACTTATCGACACGATCAATAAGCCTGCTATGCCTGAACCAGTCAACAAAGATGATGTTGAGGCAGTTTTTGCTTATAAGAAGTACTTAGAGGACTTGATGAGTACAAAATGCCTCATCTTAGCATCAACGAGTCCTGAACTCTAGAGGTAGCATGAGGACATGAACCCAACTGATATCATCGCACATCTTAAGAAGATGTATGGTGTACATAGTAGGACAGCTAGATACCATTTGTCTAAGACTCTATTTAGGTCCATGTTGAATGTGAATGCTCAGGTAGGACCTCATGTTCTGAAGATGATTAGTATTATGGAACAACTTGAGAAGTTGGGTTACAAACTTGGGAAGGAGGTATCCCAAGATTTGATTCTACATTCACTCCCTGATTCTTTCTCACTATTCATTGTTAATTTTAAAATGAATAAAATGGACTGTGACTTGCATGAGATGTTAAATATGTTAATTGACTATCAGAATTAGATTGACTCTGGAATGAACCAGGGATCTGTCTTGGTAGTTGGAAAGTCCAACAAAAAAAGGGCAAATGAAACAATAAGTCCAGAAAGAAGCCTTTCGCCCATAAAGGTGGTGTGACCAAACCTAGGGACAAGAAATATGGTGTTGTCCAAAGCAATGTTGAATGTTTCTTCTGTAAGGAGAAGGGACACTGGAAGAGAAATTGCCGCAATGTTTTCATGATGAGACATTAATGAAAAATGTTTTCATGATTTCCTTAAGTGTTAGAGATTCTTCAATATGGGTATTAGATACTGGTAGTAGTTTTAACATCTGCAATTCGCTGCAGGGACTACAAATAACTAGATAGTTGAAGAAGGGAGAAATCAATCTCCAAGTGGGGAAAGGAGCAAGTGTTGCAACCAAGGCTATAGGAATAGTCGCATTAATAATGTCGACTGGAAATTTACTAGTCTTGGAAAATTGTTACTATGTTCCTAATTTTGTTTCAAACATTATTTCAATTTCGATGTTGGATATTCGTGGTTATTGCTTTGTTTTTAATAAAGGTGTTTTCTCAATTTTTAATAATGACATATATTATGCGAATGGGTATTTCCAACACGACCTTTATATCTTACATCAAGTGCGTTTTAATTCGATTATGCATGTTTCTAGTCTTAAAAGAGAAAGAGATAATGAAGTAAACAAAACATATCTTTGACATTGTAGACTCGGTCATCTTGGTGAGAAAGAATTATCAAGTCGCGCAAGGAAGGTTACCTTGACAATTATGATTATGAATCATACATGACCTGTGAATCTTGTCTCAAAGGAAAAATGACCAAATCTCCATTTATTGGAAATGGAGAAAGAGCCTCCGAATTGTTGGGACTAATTCATACTGATATTTGTGGGCCCTTGAGAAGTCAAGCTAGAGGAGTATATTCTTATTTTATTACATTCACTGATGATGTCTCGCGATATGGTTTTTTATATTTCATGAAACATAAATCTGAATCGTTTGAAATGTTCAAAAGATTTCAAAGTGAAGTGGAAAAGCAAACAGGTAAAAGTATCAAGATGTTAAGATCTGATAGAGGACGAGAATATCGTAATGCTGATTTTCTTGATTATTTGAAATAGATTGGAATTCTCTCACAATGGACACCTCCATGTGCACCACAATATAATGGTGTATCTGAAAGAAGGAATCAAACCTTATTAGATATGGTTAGATCCATGATGGGTTTCACTGATCTTCCAATAAGCCTATGGGGATATGCTTTGGAAGTAGAAAATTATTTGTTAAATAAAGTTTTCACAAAATTTGTCTCTACAATGCCATGAGATAAGGAAAGGGCACAAACCAAGCCTTAAGCATATTAAAGTTTGGGGATGCCCAACCTATGTTAAGAGATTACAAAACGAATAAACTTGAAGCAATGTCTGACAAGTGTAGATTCATTGGGTATCCTAAGGAAACAATGGGATATTATTTCTACCACCCTTCTGACCATAAAGTGATTGTGGCAAGAGGAGGAACGTTTTTAGAAATAGAATTTCTTGCAGAAGGAATTCACTGTAACGAAATAATGCTTGATGAATATATAAAAACCAATGAAACATTTAATGCTCAAGACCATGATATGGAACTTGAGCAACCTTACTTAGATGTTTTAAGTCCAACATAAAGTTTACAACCATCAAATGTTGTGGTTCAATACCCAGTTGCAGTTCAAGAACATGTCACTAAATCAGTTCAGGAACAAATGGAACAACCAATGAATCTAGAACAAGGGGATTCAGATGCACAAGTGCCTCTTAGAAGATCTACGAGATCACATCATGCACCAGATAGATTAAACTTGATGGTGCAAGATACTATAGAAAATGAGGATTATCATATTGATGATGACCCCAAATGTTATGAAGAGGCCATGCAAAGCTTGGACCATGAGAAGTGGCAAGAAGCCATGGAATCTGGAAAGGAATCCATGAAGACCAACAAAGTATGGACTTTAGTTGAGGCTTCAAAGGATATAAAACCAATTGGTTGTAAATGGGTCTACAAGAAAAATATTGGAGTAGATGGAAAGGTTGAGACTTATAAAGCTCGCCTTGTTGTTAAGGGATATCGTCAAAAAGAAGGAATAGATTATGATGAGACTTATTCTCATTGGCAATGCTCAAATCGATTCAGGTTCTACTTGTTATAGCAACATACTATGATTATGAAATATGGCAGATGGATGTGAAAACATATTTTCTTAATGGAGAGTTGAAAGAGGATGTGTATATGACACAACTTGAAGGATTCACACCTATGTCTGATCATAATAAAGTTTGGAAGCTACATCAACCCATTTATGGATTAAAGCAAGCTTCTACAAGTTGGAATATTCACTTTAATAACACAATCAAAATGTTTGGTTTTGTAAGATGTGAAGAAGAACCTTGTATTTACAAAAAGGTTAGTGGAGCATGATCATCTTCCTATTGCTATACGTTGATGACATATTACTCATAGGAAATGATTTCCGGCATTGCAATCTACAAATACTTGGTTATCAAAACAGTTGTCCATGAAGGATCTGAGAGAAACATCTTTTATTCTAGGAATAAAGATCTATAGAGATAGATCCAGAATAATTCTTGGACTCTCCCAAGCCTTGTACATTATACCATCTTGAAGATGTATAACATAGAAAACTCCAAAAGAGGTTATTTACTTATAGGATCTGAAGTTACTCTCAGTAGGCAAGATTATCCTAAGACTGTTGAGGAAAGAGAACACATGAATAGAGTACCATATGCTAGTGTAGTGAGAGCTATCATGTACACCATGACTTGTACATGACTTGATATCGTATATGCACTGGATGTAACTAGTAGATATCAAGCAGATCCAGGTGAGGAACATTGGAAAGTGGTTAAGACCATTCTTAAGTACTTAAGAAGAACTAAATACCAATTCCTTATATATGGAGAGTCTGAATTCAAGTTAAAGGGTTATACCAATGCAAGTTTTCAATCAAATTAGAATGATGCCAAATCAGTTTATGGTTATGTCTTCACCTTGAATGGAGGTACAATAAGTTGGAAAAGTTCCAAACAAGGGACAATAACTGATTCAACTACTGAAGCAGAGTTTATAGCAGCAAGTGAAGCTGCTAAAGAAGCTGTTTGGATAAAAGACTTCCTAACTGAACTCGGTGTAGTTCCTTCGATGGATGAACCAGTTATGTTATTGTGTGATAATAATGGAGCTATTGCTCAAGAATTGGAGCTTAGATCGCACCAAAAGAATAGGCATGTCTTGCGAAAATATCACTTAATTAGAGAAATCATTGGACGTGGTGATGTTAAGCTACAAAAGGTTGATGACAAAGAGAATGTTGTAGATCTATTCATAAAAGCACTTGGCATAAAAGAGTTTGATAAGCATAAGTGGGAGATGGGAATGAGGTACATGATCGATTGGCTCTAGTGCAAGTGAGAGATTTTTATTGGGATATAATGTATGCACAATAACCAATTTGCCATGACGAGTAGCGAGTAGCGAGTGTTGGTAAAGTGTATATCTTGGCAAATGCTATACTGCATAATGCACCTGTCACACCCCATCATGTGAAGGTCTCGATTGATCTTACAATCGATGATGCATTGCTGCCAATTCCTTTCGATGAGAATATCTTGAGAAAGAGTTAAATGGCTAAAAGATATCCCCTCGCATAGTAGAACATCTAACGAAAAAGGCCAAGGTAGTGGCAAACCAAAAACTAAGCTTCTATAGCCTCTTAAGTCATCTTCGAGGGATGTGAGCTCCAAAAAGGCCAAGTACTACATTAAGATGTTTGAACATGTAAAGCAGTCGGAAGAAGTTTCTATAATGATGATATCATTTCCCTAGGAAGTCTTCAGGAATGATATCCAAGAATTCATTAGCATCAATGAAGTCCTGAATGTACATGAACATGACTATATAGGTGCAACCGCTGTATACGTATATATCAGGTAAATTATGTTTTCTTAACTTTTCGCTTTTGTATTTAGTCATTGACAGTGTTATAATTAACCAACATTTGTGTTATATATATTATGTACTTGCATGACAATTTTATTTTGATAAAAAAGAAGGTGAAGATCGAGTACCGGACAAAACATGTTGCATATATTGTCATCACTTATAGAGAAGCTGCAAATTTATTTCTTGCACCTTTTAATATAGGGTGAGCTACATTTGTTTTTAATGGTAAAAGAATAATTTTATTTTAATTAAAATGATAAATGTGTTATTGAAGTTATAAATGAGATAATTTGGGGAGAACCACAATATTTTCATCACATATTTTGTGTGTGCAGGGTGTATATAGAATAATCTATATTGTTTTGGTTGTATGGTTTTTGCGGAAGCGATCATTGCACAATATTTACCACATCAAGCAATCAAATAAAGGACAAAAAATAAATAGAAGAATAGAAGACAAGATAATTTGATAACGAGATTCGACCAATTGTCCCTACGTCCCTGAAAGCATTGATCGACATTGTAGAATAAAGATTATAAGCTCTAGCACATTCATGGGCAAAAATACTCATGAGGTATTTCTATTTGATGCTTCTATCTTCTGTACATTATAATAAGAGACTGGAGTCCAAGATATAACATTTTCCACTCTAATCCATTCCAATAGTAGGTAATGTGGGGCTAATATAAAAACATATTTCCAGTATCCCCAACAATCTTCAACTTGATTGAAATAATCGAATATATCGCTCCTTAAGAAATCTACACAAAAATCTCCAACTTAGCGAATATTCCGCTCCATCTTGCTCAATGGTTAATTCTCATACGCCAGAGTTGACATTCAACAATGCACATTTTAGATATATAACAACACTTTCGAGCGCTTTCTATGTGAGTGCAGTAGTACATAAACATGATTAACAACCCTTTTGCAGACGTTGTTGTATATTATACATATAACAGCGCCACCTCCAACGAGCGATGTTATATAATTCATACATATAACAACGCATGCTACAATGAGAGATGTTGTATTATTCATAAATACTCTCAATAGCACAGATGTACAATAGCCTCACTTACAATGAGCGATGTTGTATTAATCATATACAACAACATTATCTATAACGTGCATTGTTTTATAATCTTATACAACAACACTTTCTTTAATGTGCGTTGTTGTATTAATCATATAAAACAACACTCTCTATAATATGCACTGTTGTATTGTATACATACAACATCACTGCCTACAATGAGCATTGTTGTATTGTATACATACAACAACGCTTGCCAAAGCTTCCCCTAGCATGCATTGTTGATTTGTACACATTAATAAATGCATATACATTTATCAACAACACATACATTCTCAATCGCATAAGCATTCTTAACAGCACATACAAACACATTAATATCAGCCACAAGTTTGTATCATTAACATCAATATAGTACAAATTACAAACAAAGAATATCACACCAATTATGTTTTGGCAGAGTACATAAAATAACAAACAAAGAATATAAGTACAATATAAGCAAATTACAAATAAACAAAATAATGCTATAATTATACAAAGACATACATCTACTTTTTCCATTTCTTTGATTATTTTTTGCTTTTAATATCATTGTTTGGAGGAACATACTGATTCACCCAGAGCCCCTCATCGTGATCATCTTTGGTATATAAATCATCATCCATAGTTGGTCTACTCTCACGCGACTGTGATGTCCCAAAAAAGTATCATATTCAGCATCAATATCTTCATATTATTGGTCATCAATATTATTGATGATTATTTTATAAATCAAAAGAATAATAGATCGTTTCATAACAATTAGGTCATTAACATAGAATATTTGTTAAGTCTCTGATGCTAGAATAAATGGCCCATCTTCATATCATGACATATTAAGATTCATCTGCATGAACCCTAAAGTCATTGTTATTATCAACCCACATACAACAAAAAACCAACACCTGAAATATTGTGTAATCCAATTCCCATATTTGTTCAACCACCCCAAAGCATGACATATTCACATATATTGGGTTTCTATCTTTTGCACTTGACATATGTAAAGTTCGAGCACCAAGAGTCATCCTACTATTATGAATTTTACTTTGATCATCATGTTTCTTCGTATAAAACGTGAAACCATTATTAGGTAACTAGTGTGGGATAAGACATGAATACTTAGACCATTGGCTAACCATTTCAATCTTCCGGAATGTGTATTTATATTCATCTCCTCAACAATGTGATATTTTAGCCACTTTATGAAACACCAATTATGCTATTTGGAAATCCATTTTTCATTCTTACTTGGGTTAGACTTCCTAAGCATCTCCTCGTGTCTTTCAACATATGCCTCAACCTCATCGACATTATGTAAAACATATAAGCTTTCTCCAATTTGGTTCTTGTTATAGTCAATATTTGATTCTCAATAATCCCTTCGTCAAATGTTCTTTTTGCATATCGAGGCTTTGGAATGCCTATGAAATCACCATTTGTAAGGTATTTGGTACAAAAATCAAGAGCTTCTTCAACAATATATCACTCAATAATACAACCCTCTCGTGTTAATCAGTTCTTCACATATTCTTTGAATGTCTTCATATAACGCTCAAAATAGTACATACATCTCATGTAGGAAGGGCCACATAGTTGTGTCTCTCGAACAAGATGAACGCTTAGATGAATTATGTCAAGGAAAGAAGGTGGGGAATACATTTCAAGCCCACAGAAAGTCAAAATAATTTATCTTTGCAATGTAGGTAAGTTACAAGGTCAATCATTTTGCTACAAATTTCCTTGAAGAAGAAGAATAACTTAGTTATGCTTCCTCGAACCATATTCCAATAAGCAAGAAATGCTTCATTAGTACATGAAAATCGTGAGACTTAAGACCTTTATACTTGAGGTCTTTCATTGATACAATGTTCCGAATGTTGGAAGAGTACCCCTTTGGAACTTTAACACCATTAAAAAAATTACAAAATTCATTTTTCTCCTTCCTCGACAAAGTATAAGCTGTTGGAGGTAGATATATACATTTTCACTTCATTATCGGTCTCAATTCCTTTCTTATTCCCATACTAACCAAGTCCAATCTTGTATTCAAGCCATCTTTAGTCTTACTAGGGACACTTAGTAAGGTACCAAGGAGACTTTCAAGTACATATTTTTTCAAAATGCATAACATCGAAGAAATATCTTACATATAATGAACTCTAATATGACAATTCAAAGAAGATTGACCTCTTCTTCCACCCATTTGTGACCATTTATTTTACAAAAGTTTTACCAAATTTATTACTCAAACCATTTAGCTTTTGAAATAATTGGTCATCCGTCAATGGCAAATGAACATGATGTTCTTCATTGTTTCTATTAAATGCTTTTCTCCATCGTTGATAGTGATGATCTGAATGCAAAAATCTATGATGGCCAAGGGACATATTATTCTTATAGTGTTCCAACCTCATTGAATGAGTATTGTCTTCACATACAGGACATGCAAAATATTCCTTTGTAATATATCCTAACAGATTACCATTGGCAAGAAAATCACTGATTGTGCCGAACAACAAAGCCCTCAAGTTAAATCTTTCTTCCATATACGCACATATACATATATGCATGTCTCTCACATTTTCTTGAAGTCTTCAATTAATGGAGCCAAATATATGTCTATGTCATTTCCTAGTTGTTTAGGTCCAGAAATTAACATAGTTTTTTTACGATGGAATAGAAATTAACATAGATAACATCACATATTTGCGCTTCATTCATAGAGAAGGAGGTAGGTTGTATATCATCAACATCATTGACCATGTACTATGTAAGTCACTTTGAACACTATGTGGGTTAATTCTATCAGTTGACAATGCAAGGCGTAGATTTCTTGATTCTTGACCAAAAAACTACGATAGTTATGATCAATTTTCTCCATTGAGGAGAATATACAGGATGTTGTAGCTTGCCATCTTGAATCCTTTCTTCATCATGCCATGTCAAATTCTTTACATCTTTTTTTATGCTGAACATATGCTTAAATCTTGCTTTGATGGGAAAATATCATACAACCTTTTTGGGAATTGAGTCTTCCTTCTTATATTGCAATGCATTACATTTAGGACAAATATTTAACGAAACATACTCATTAAAAAATATGATGCAATCATTTTCATAAACATGTTTCCTAGTGTAGTTCATGCCAATGAAACACCCTAGTTCTGACATGTGACCTCCAAGACCCATGAATATACCGAGCATGTCACCCACAAGCTTAAATATCCCTTGTATATTTTATTCCACACACAGGGGAGCCTTCCATGACTCGAACCCATGACCTCAGGGATAAGTAGTCACTATACCACTGAGTCACTACCATTAAGCTAATGTAGCTTAATGATAGCAACTCATGGGAATACTGACTATTTGTCCCTGAGGTCATGAGTTCGAGTCACGAGAAGCTTCCCTTTGTGGGGAATAAAATACTGCAGGATGTATTTAAGCTGGTGGATGGCACACTCAGTGTATTCATGGACCGGGGATATCGCATGTTAGGACTAAGGTGTTACAGAAGACATGCTCAGTATATTCATGGGCCCGGGGGGTCACATGTTAGAACTGGGGTGTTACAAGTGTAACATTTGTTTAGCATCATAGGTTCGAGAAGGGAGCACATTATCTTCGTGCAACATATCCTTCAGAAGTGCAGGCAAGTCTGTGAAACTCTTATCACTCCATCCATTAACAAATTTCAAGTTATACAACCTTGACACCGATGCCAATCTCATGAACTTAGTACAAGCATTATATAATGGTTTCTCAACATCAGTTATCAACTGCTGAAACATCTCCAGATAATCCTAAAGATCCTCCCCGACAACGTTTGCCATTTCCTCGTAATGATCACCTTCATATGCATTTGTGTTGGTCTCTTTCATATCCATCTCATCACAGTCTATACCATCTCTTTTCTCACCATGCCTTGTATAACATTGATCAATACAATGAAACACTAAATGAACTTTTAATTTATTTGGAGTAACTCGATTTGAGTAACAACATTTTAAGCAAGGACATACAATTCTATAAGGGTTTTCAGCACTCTCAATTTCAAACCTAAAAAATGATTTCACTCCATCCTCATACTCATTCGTCAATTGATTGACACTCATCCATTTTTTATCACTTTTCTAGAAAAGAATTTACAAAAAAAAATAATGAGCATAAATCCATAAAGCTTGGTGTTAAGCTCACCAAGGCAGACTCACTTTCTATTTGGTGTTGAATGAGTGAATGAACTGTTGGTGTTGAATGAGTGAATGATGATTTTGAGGTTGAATGAGTGAATGAGTTTCGATTTCGATGTGGAATGATTTTCTTGTTGAATGAGTGAATGATCTTCGTATTGAATGAATGAATTGATTTTGAGGTTGAATGATTTCAATGTTGATTTGGAGAGTAAATGAGTTTCGCTACTGAGTAAATGAGTTTTAGGATTGTTGAATGTGTGAGAATACAAGAAAATTTTAATTTTTTAGGGTTTGATCGTACCTTCAATAGTGCTTATTAAAGCGAGCGTTGTAAATGAGATATCATCAACAATGTACATTATAGAGTATGTTGTAGAAGATACCCCATTCAAATATATTAACAATAAAATATAAGTATGGAACAACACACATTAAAGATAATGCTATAGAAGGTATCAAATCAACAATTAATGACATTCGAATAATACAAAACATACAATGTAAGAATTAATAATAAAGGAAATAATGACAATTAATTAAAATTTGATAATGTTGTGTGCACGTGCTTAATTATTAAAAACCTTGTACTTCAACAACGCTTTATTTGCATACGCGCTGTGAATTAGATTCAATGAGAATTAAATATTCAACAAGCGTTTTTTGCATAAACGCTATGGAATAGATTCAAAGAAATAAAATGATAATTAAGTACTCAAGAACATACAGAAGAGGGTGTATTGTAGAAGTAATCACATCAACAACCCTTCTACAAATGTGTTGTTGTATATTCAATTCAAAATTTCACTTGTAAATATGCGATATTGTATATTCGATCTACATCACTTTTGTAAATAAGCATTGTTGATTGTCAAAATTCCTAATTCTACATAGTTAAGCACACAATAGAAAATCAACCTGCATGCATATAGAATGACTACAAATAGAACAACTAGAAAATAACAACAACAACAGAAAATCAACATGAATGCATATTGAACAACTATAAATAGAATAAAACAACTATATGAACACAATTGTTTGAACATAGAACATAGCTGAGTTTTAAAACATATATATATATATATATATATATATATATATATATATTGAACATTACATTGTATTGTTTGAATATATATACACAAAACCATATATTACATACTCCAAAACATACATTACATTGAAAATTGAATTCCCTAAGCTACAATCTGTGCTACAATCTATACCTATGCTACAATCTATATATTGAATTCCCTAAATACTCTTTAATAGTATGTACATAATTTGACCAATCTTCCCTAATCTGAATGACTTGGTCATCTATGTATGAATCTCCATTAAACTTGACTGGATCTGACCATAGTTGAATGATCTCTTTCATGATGTTTAACACATAATAGCCACAATATTTATCGTTTTTTGACAAAGGGTCTACAATTAAAATCATGTAAACATAAAAGTATAACCTTAATTGAAATATGAATACACTACACATATAATTGTTTGAGATGGTTTGTGCTAATACCTTTATATGAGTCCATTTGACGTTAGATGATGCTTTTCTAGAACGAACATATGCTTTGTAAAGTTGCACCGCTTAAATAATACAAAATTTATTTAATTACTAAACACCTATGAAAGTGAAAGTGTACCTAAAAGTTTAAATGAATACTCCACTGACCTATTAAAAGTTTCTCCTACAACGGTGTACTTTTACAGATCACCATGTTTCAATGAGTCAAAGTAGTATACTTCTTCCTCGGTCTGATTAATTGAAATCAAAAATCAATGTCCCCTAACAAATCATATGCACACGGTTAGGAAATGTTAAGCACAACAAACATACTAAAGACAAACATATAAAAGATAATTAAAAAATGCTCACCTAATATTCAAAAGGTGCAAAAAGGAAATCTGTAGCTTCTCTAATATTGACGAGAGTATCTACAACCTATTTTGTCTGCTCCCCGATCTTCGTTTTGTGAGTGTTACTACTCATCACCAAAGTAGTAACATGTGGGAATAAGAACATCACCTTCTTTTTATCTTTCAAAATGAAACTGTCATATCAGTACCTAATATATAACACACATGTTAATAACACCAATGATTAAATTCAAAATTAAGAAGTTAAGAAAACATAATTTACCTTATATATACATATACAGCAGTTGCACCTATCCATTCATGTTCATATACATCTCGGACTTCATTAAGCTAATGAATTCTTGAATATCATTCCCGAAGACTTCCTTGGGAAATGATATAATCATTGCATCATATTCTCCCAACTTCTTTACATGCACAAATAGCTCAGTGCAATACTTGGCTTTTTTGGAGCACACGTCCCCTAAAGATGACTTAGTAGACGTTGACAGCTTAGTTTTTGGTTTGCTAAACTTAGACTTCACCACCTTGACCTTTTTAATAGATGTTCTGTTATGCGAGGGGATGTCATTGAGGCATCAAACTCCTTCTTACTAGGCATGGAGTGTACATTTTCCTGAAATATTCAATACAAAACATATCAATTACAGATCAATATATATATATAACATGAGTGAGCATAAGGTGAAAGTCATACCATAGAAGGAACTACATATTCAAGGTCTATTAGCCAAGCTACATAAGTGCCTATAGCCCTTCCCACTATCAAAATATCATCATAAAGAGGAATTAATAACAATGCATTATCATCGATTGCAACATCAATAGAGACCTTCACATGATGGGGTGAAATATGTGTATTATGCAGCATAACATTTGTCGAGTTGTGCACTTTACCAACACCCACTACTCGCTTAGAAGTGATATGTAGGAAAAGTTTGCAAGTATTGATTCCCTATATATTAGTTAAAACATATAATTAGTTTATGACTACAATTAAACTAAATGAGAAATAGATTAAAATTAGTTAACTAAATTACCTCATGAATGAGAATAGGAATGTTGTGAGGAGCATGTGTGCAACTCTCATTGATGCTTGAAGGAACATTACCGGCAGCTTATCGTTGCCACTCAACTTCTTTCAGCTTCATTGATTGTTTGAAGTCATTGAACTATTACATGAGGGTATCCAATTGATTTTGCATCTGATTCATTTGGGCTATGGTTCCACGCTTTAGGTAAGGTATAAATGTTCACTTGCTAACCCCAAATCCTGCACCCCAGATACAGCCAGATTACTAAGGCAGTCCTAGTGCCTTATAAAGTACCATTTGACTATCTGGGGTTTGTACCTCCCCATCCTTTTTCTTTTAGGGCAACCTGACATATCAAGTAAAAAAACATAATGTTAATTAATCACATTGATAGTAAAGTTTTGAAATCAAGTTTAATTAAATGATTGATGAGCACTTACCACACTATTTGCCACTTCTTGAACTTTTTCATTATCGATGACACCGTCCTTGTTCTTACTGGCATACACCGATAGAATATTGAGGTCTACTGCATGTGCAGTCGAGGGTGTATGGTTTTGTTCCAGTTGCCAAAACATAACAAATAATAAAGTAATTATATATATAGATGTAAAATGTAACCAATAATGTACTTACAAATTATCAATACTTACAATTTTTTCCTTGATTCCTCTATACGCCGCTCGAGAAGCTCAATATGGATACAAAGACTTAGATGTCATCTTGCGTTTTCATTACTTACTTCCTGAAAAAACAAATAACATTACCATAAACAACCATATATATGTATATATAAAATCATATATAAGAATAAAGTCAGTACAAAGAAGATGATTTTACCAAGAAAGACTCGTCTTCTGTGCGTGTAGTGACAAAACCCTTCCAATCCTCATCTTCAATGAAATTTGCATATTTGGTTGGACGTTTGAGGTTGACATTACCATCAACATCTCTAATACATTTTCCGAGAACTTTGCTGATAGATTTAAGGATGTAATCCTTATGCTCCTCACCAACATTAAAAGTTGACTGAAAACACAAAAATATAAAATACATAAATACATTGTATGCATGAAAGCACATACATTGCATGAATACACAGAAATACATATAAATTGCATGAAAGTATATACATTGTATGAAAACATATATACATTGCACGAAAACACATAAAGACACACTACAATAAAAACTTAATATTATTTCATTCCAGATATGCTCCTTCATGGCATTCAACCTAACATCAATCCATTTTGTAAATGTAATAGGCACATTCTGCCTAACCTCAACCCTAATGAATCTTATCAATGTGTTTTCACCCTTCAAGTTTACAGGTTGGCCTTTCGTGTTCCACTCAACTGGTATTTTCACTTCTTACTTCTTGCATGATTGACATTCTTCAAGGAAGTCATTCCATGTGGAGTTCATTTATGAACAACGAGTTACTTGTCTTGTGGAGTGTGTGTAGCATTATCACCACTGTAAAAATCATGACCACCATGTTAGGAAGCCATTGCTGAAGTTTTTTGAGTTGGTATGAGGTTCTCTAAGTGTGCGGTTTTCTTTTCGAACAAGTTCAATAGTGTAGAGGGTAGTGTGAATCAACTTTAGATATTTAAATCGCAAGTGCACGATTATGTCGTCAAGTAATAAAATATTGATCTCACAAGGACTGGAAAACTCCTTTAATTATAACAATTAATTTATACCTAACTTAAATAAGGAATAAAATTGAATTTAGAAATTTTGTCAAGAATAATTATGAAGATAATCAAAAGAGATTGAAATCTAATTTAGGAAGAGTTCCTAGGGTAAGGGTTACCGCCTTTACACTCGCAAATCCTTGTTTTTCTCCTTTTCATGAACTTTAAGTTGTGAGGGTGAATTGCTCTTTGATATGTGTCATCCTCTCTCGAGCTCTGACACATCTACTCAATTGAAGTCACACATACTCTCGTGATACGATTATCAATCAAATCCTTTACTTGGATCTTTCTATTCAATCGCTTCGTAGCAACCCAAGGTGAATTCTAGAAACCCCCGAGAATCCTAATACTACTCTCGTGAATTAGGATTCTAGTTTGAATAACTGAATGGTCGGCTAGTTGGGTTCACCTCTCGGTCCTTCCCCAACGTATCTAAGAGGTATAATTTTTTTAATGTAAAAGGGCATAGCCCCAGTCCTAGAAACAAAGGGAATTACTCACTCATGATGTAGAAGAGAATCCCAAATTCTAAATTAGAGAATTGTAATGTAAAAAATTATAAAATCCTTGAGGGAGAACCCTTATTAATCCTAATTAAAAAATATTGGGCTAAGCCCAGCAAAACAAATCTAAAAAATAGGAATATAATATAACATATATGACTTCTTTTAGTCCTTTAATTGTTCTTCACATAACCTCAACACTGAATTCAATCTTCTAGCACCTCAATCTCTACTCTTTTTTGATTTAATCCATCCAAACTATACAACATAGCTAAAAACACCAGCTCAACCCGAACAAAGAGAAATAAAAGCTAAAAATAATCCTAAAGTCCAAATTATGTCCTAAAATGAAAGTTAAATACAATGCAAATGTAGTATAATTTCACAATTATCAAATCTGTCCTCAAGCAAGTATTATGTCTAACTTTCACAATCATGTATGAATGATGATATAGAAACTATGACCCAAAATAACAAGCAATCTCATGTTTATTTTGAAACAATCCAGACATCAAGACAAGACAATCATAAACAAATTTAATTCAAGCTAAGTCCTTAAGTCATAACAATTGCATGGATTAGGGTCACTCTTCTCTCATCACTCTCATGTGTTTAAGGGTCATAGTGTTTCACTCAAAAAATTTCATGAAAGTAAATTACCATAGACTTGATTATAGAGCAAATCACCAGTGATTATATTTGAATGCATGCAAAAATCAAGAGGTCTTTAAATGGTTGTAATGAGGCCAAGCTAAATGATTTAAGGTGGGATAGTCAAAGAAAGGATAATTCAAAAGGCTTACAAATGTTTCCCAAAATATTTAAACCTTTTAGACATCTGATTGAAGCATTGAGATTATCTTGATAGGCCTTACTTTATCATATGATATTTTTTTCAGTCAACCTTTCTCCTTACAACACACTTTTTTTCTAGTCCCTTCTCTTTTACAACACACTTTTTTTTTCATTTTTTCATTTTTTGTTGTTGAGACTTTCTAAAAGAGACTGAATGAAATTTATTTATTTATTTTCTTCTTCACCTTTTTATGGATTCTTTCATCACACATGACCTTTTTACCTTTCTCGTTGCTTCAACCAAACATCATATACTGCCCCAAATCCCCATTTGAGTAGCTATGAAAAATCATTAAAGTACAGGCTCAAAAGTGAACAACTAATGAGTTTTTGATGTTCATAGCAAGTGGTTGAAGGTCAAAAGAAAAAGTCCTAATTGCCTCTATCATTTTAATGTATACAAACATACTTCAATCTTGAAACGGTCACAAATCAAGTTCTAGAATATACAATCATAGAAAATTATGCACCCATGAAAGAAAAAAAAAGGGTTTTATGTAATTGTCAATTCAAATCAAAACCCTTATTGTGTTTGGCCCAATATTCTCACATTTGGTATATTAAGCAAAAGTTATGAAACAAAGACATTTATTTAGCCAAATTTAATTCACAGTTGTCAAATCTAATGTATTTCATGATAGTATTCTATCAGCAATTTTTTCTTCAATGAGGGGCATAGATCAACAATCATCATTCATGCATACTTTTTCATTTAAAGGAGATAGACAACACATAAAACAAACCAGTGGGTAAATGATATATGAGACATATGATAATGCATGATAATATGAATATTGAACCTAAAAAATTTAAAATCTATATGGTATACATAAAATGAATGAACTACCTAAATGCAAAACTCCCTCAAGCTTAGAAATTTACATTGCCCCAATGTAAAAATCTAAACAAGAAGAGAAATAAAAAGAAAACTCATGGGTTAGGTATGAAATGTCCTTAACTCATGTGCCAATTATAAGTTCTTGGCTTCATTGGCTGAAGTGGAAGTACCTGCAAGAGAGGAGAAAATATCCCAAATGGCCATATGTCCTAGATGGACTAGGTGCAAATATGTGTTGTCTATTTTTTTTTGTGGCCGACACTATATACATCCCCCTACAAAGGCTCCAAACTCAGGGAGGCACTAAAGCCAACACTAAAACACTAAAATTAATGAATTTAAAAATGTACCCCTAGCGTGGGTTGCCTCCCACGAAGCGTTCGTTTAACGTCATTAGCTTGGCGATTGATCTTTGTAGCTCATGTAGGATCCAAAAGGGCTATGTTTGTTTTTTTCTCCAATTGCTCATCTGCTAGATAATGCTTCAAAAGTTGACCATTCACCTTGAAGTTTCTCTTTTCTTCATTCCATATCTCAACTGTTCCATAAGGGTAAACCTTGGTGACTCTGAACGGACCTGACCATCTAGACTTTAGCTTCCCTAGAAAGAGCCTCAATCTATAGTTGAATAAGAGGACTAGTTCCCCTACTTGGAATTCTCTATGTAGTATGTGTTTGTCATGCCATCTTTTTGTTCTTTTTTTTGTAAGTACGAGTATTCTCATAAGCATCCAACCGCAGTTCTTCCAACTCTTGCAGATGGAATTTCCTCTTTTCTCCAACAACTTTCAGATCAAAGTTTAGCAATTTGACTACCCAATACACCTTATGCTCTAGTTCCAATGGAAGGTGGCAATGCTTACCATAAATCAACCAGAATGATGACATACAAATATGTGTTTTATATGCAGTACGGTAAGCCCGTCAATTATCATCAAGCTTTGAGGACTAATCCTTCCTGCTCCTAGACATAGTCTTCTCCAATATGATCTTAATCTCACAATTTGATACTTCCACTTGACCACTTGTTTGAGAGTGGTAAGGGATACCAACTCGATGAGAAACACCATACTTTTTCAAGAGGTTTTCAAAATGTCTTTCAATGAAGTGTGAGCTTCCATCACTAATAACCAGCCTCGGGAAACCAAACCTTGGAAATATGATTTTGGTAAACAATTTGATGATCGTTTTAGCATCATTGTGTGGAGATGAAATTTCCTCAACCCACTTAGAAATAATCGACTGCCACCAAGATATATTTGTTGTTGTTTGAAGTAGGAAAAGGTCCCATATAGTCAACTCCTCATACATCAAATATCTCCACCTCAAGGATGGGATTCATTGGCATTTCATGCCTTTTTGATATGTTTCTCACCCTCTGGCAAGAATCACATGTGAGAACAAAATTCCTTGCATCTATGAATATGTGCGGCCAAAAGAAACCATATTAGAATACCTTTGCTATTGTTTTTGAAGTACTAGGATGGCCTCCATAAGAGGTAGAGTGGCAAGAAACCAGGATCTTTGATACTTATTCTTTTGGAACACATCTTCTGTAAATACCATCAGCACCGAGTCGATAGAGGTAAGGATCATCCCAGATATACTTCTTCAGATCTGAGAAGAATTTATTTTTCTGTCGCAGTGTCATTTCAGGTGGAAGAATCTTGCTGACCAAATAGTTTACAAAGTCAGCATACCAAGGTGCCTCTATAGTGTCGAGGAGGAGGAGTTGCTCATCAGGAAAGGAATCATCAATAAGTATGTCCTCCTCCCCTCCACTTGGACGCTCAAGCCGAGATAAGTGATCTACAACTGGATTATCTGTTCCTTTTCTATCAACAATCTCCAGATCAAATTCTTGCAGAAGGAGAATCCATCGGATGAGACGTGGCTTGGCTTCTTTCTTACTCATAAAGTATCTCAGGGCTGAGTGATCAATATGGACTATAACTTTAGCACCTACTAGGTAGCACCTAAATTTTTCGAAGGCAAACACAACAACTAGTAGCTCATTCTCTATGGTGGCATAGTTGGCTTGAGCTCGAGCAAGTGTTTTGCTTGCATAGTAGATTGCATGCATCTTCTTGTTCTTCTTTCGGCACAACACTGCTCCCCTAACATAATCACTAGCATCACTTCAAAGGGAAGATTCCAGTATGGTGATTGCAATATTGGTGCAATGACCAATGTCTCCTTCAACTGCAAAATGATTCTAGACAAGCAACACTAAAATCAAATGTAGTATCTTTCATTAAAAGTTTAGAAAGAGGTTTCACAATTTTTGAAAAATCTTTTATGAATCTGCGGTAAAATCCCGCATGGTCTAAGAAACTCCTAACACCTTTTATGTTAATTGGTGATGACATATTTTCTATTACTACAATTTTTGCCCTGTCCACCTCTATCACTTTTCCTGAAATTAAATGCCCTAACACAATACCCTCGCGCACCATGAAGTGACATTTTTCCCAATTTAATACAAGATTCACTTCCTCACATCTCTGTAATATTTTTGTCAAATTTGTTAAGCAGTCATCAAATGAAAGTCCATAAACAAAAAAATCATCCATAAAAACTTCCATTATGTTTTCTATAAAATCAGAAAATATTGCAGTCATACATCTTTGAAAAGTGGTTAGGGCATTACTTAGCCCAAAAGGAATTCTCCTATAGGCAAAGGTGCCATAAGGACATGTAAAAGTAGTTTTCTGTTGGTCTTCAGGGTGAATGGAGATTTGATGAAATCCCGAGTACCCATCTAAATAGCAGAAATATTCATGTGTAGCAAACCTTTTAAGCATTTGATCAATGAATATGAGAAGGAAGTGATCTTTCCTAGTGGTTGTGTTTAATTTTCTATAATCAATGCATATTCTCCAACCTGTGACTGTTCTAGCTGGTATTAATTCATTTTTCTCATTTTAAACAACAGTCAATCCTCACTTTTTAGGAACCACATGAATTGGGCTCACCCATTCACTAGCAGATATAGGATATATTACCCCAACATCCAAAAGTTTCAGCACTTCTTTCCTAACCACTTCTTTCATATTAGGATTTAGCCTCCTCTTATTTTCAATTGAAGTTTTATGTTAGGTTCCATGAAAGTTCTATGCTTGCAAAAAGAAGGGTTTATACATTTTATATCGTCCAATGTGTATCCTATTATCTTCTTGTGCATTCTCAGAACCCTTAGCAATTTTTCAGTTTCCAATTTATTTAATTTAGGATTAACAACAACTGGATAAGATGAATTAGGTCCAATAAATTCATACCTGAGGGTGGAGGGGAGTGTCAAGTGATGGGCTTGCATTCATAAATTCAATAATCTCAACCACTTCCTCGTCAACATCTGAAGTGTCACTATCTACCATACATCTCTCCAAAGGATCTTTAGATTGCACTCTAGATGCTTCCCCTTTCAAAATTTGGTTCAACATATCAACACTACAACATGAATCCTCAAGAGAAGGTTGTTTAATAGATTTAGCAATATAAAATTCAACTTTTTCACCCTCTATGCTTAGAGAAAGTTTTCCATTCTTTAGATCAATTATAGCACCAATAGTAGCAAAAAAGGGTATACCTAATATGATTGGGATTTGTGAATCCTCTTCCATCTCTAGTATTACAAAATCTGCTGGAATGAAAAAATTTCCATCTTTGATAGGAACATCCTCCAAGGTGCCTATAAGGAATTTAACTGACCTATCTGCTAATTGAAGTGATATAGCAGTGGATTTTAGTTCACTCACTTCCAACTTTTTGCACACAGATAAGGGCATGAGACTCACACTTGCCCCTAAGTCACATAAGGCGTGATCAAAACTAATATTTCCAATTAACCATGGGATAGAAAAACTACCAGGATCTTTTAATTTAGGAGGTTATTTATTTTGAAGTAAAACACTACACTCTTCAGTTAGGCAATTTGTGTTTCCAGCATTTTACCATGGATGGTCAAGTTTTCTATTTAAGAATTCAAGTCATTGAGCATGTTTGAAAAACTTTTATTAATCATGACTAGATCTCCATGACATTTATTTTGGTTAGCAAGCAATTTTTCCTGACCTTCCATTAATATTTTAAGAGTAGAATCAATAGGAGAAGATTGTACCTGTGGAAACCTTGTTGGAGGTTTCCTGTTACCTGGTCCATCCTGGTATTGATGATTCAGAGTGTTTTGCTCCTCCAAGAAAGGTTGGGTTTGTGTTGCTTGTATGGTGGGTTGAATTGTTGCTCGCTCCTCTCCTTGTAGTCACATTAGTTGCATGATTTAGGTTGTTCATTAGTCAATGCTCCATGTTCAGGTTCAATGAAGTGTTTGCATTCAAACCACTCATTCCCCCCTCAACGAATTGTCCCCGGCAACAGCACCAATTTTTTGAAAGCGTATTTCAGTGTTTTGTTGAGAGTTTTCTCCTCTCAACAAATCGTCCTGACAGCAGTGTCAATTTGTTGAAAGATTAATACTCTCATTTTCGTTATGTTCTTTTTTATTTTGTTTAAGTAAGAGAACTTGGTTTTACTCTTTGTTCACCATCTCGGCTTTGTTGAAATAAATTCCAACGCCGGTATAATGGTTTCAAGAATATTCCAGTTACAACTTACTTCTTTAATAATCATGTAAATAAATCATTCCTTCTTTGCCCCATCTTGGCTTTGTTAGAATAAATTCTAACGCCGATACAATGGTAATGAAGCAATTACATATTACATAATTATTAAATACCTTTGAATACCATCTCAGTTTTGTGGAATAAATTCCAACACCGGTTTAATGGTATTCTAATATATAAAAGTGATGAATAGTTAGTTGTTAGAAACAAATAAATAAAGAACAAAAGAATAATAAATTTAGTGACCTTTATTTATTTACTCCCTTTCGGGTTCATTTTATTTAACAAACCAAACTTCTTCCTTAAGGAAGGTTGGTATTAAAGAATAAATAAAATGCGGAAAGTAAATAACAATAAATAAAAGTTAGTAAGTT
>NC_032011.1:6575125-6594037 GCF_001865875.1 Lupinus angustifolius | reverse complement strand
CGACTCTAATATTGATGTAGTAATGAATATAAGATCTTAAGAAAAGTATGCTTAACTTGGCAAATATACTAAGTAGTACAACTACTTCTTAGTTTATTTGTTAAGTGTTTGAAACAAGTAATTGTATTGACTTGAAATCATTTTTTAGGTGATGAATCTAAAAAGAGCATTAATTACTTCTCAAACAAATAAATTTAACCAAAGCACCAACTTGAATGATTAAAATTAAAACTTTTGTAAATTAAGAAGAAGTAGAAAGTACATAACCATATTCAAAACAAATTGTGAGGAGCATGAGCTATCCATCCAAGGATTTGATGCTTTTGAGTTCCAAATAAGGGTACAAAATTGATTTTTGCATCTCACTTTCTTTCTCCTTTTCTCCTCTTTAATTCTAAACTAAAACTATAAAACTTACTTGAAATTAAAGCTCTAAACTAAGAAATGAAGAGAGAACTTCAGAGAGAGGTTTCTAGTGAGAGATTTCTATGTTCCAAGTGTTTTTGATATATTTTGCTTGAATGAAATGGTCTCTTATTTATAGGCCTCTCTGCTGGAACGCTGAGCTGCTTGGTTGGACCACTAAGCAAATGACCAAACCCTTCAGCATGGGTATGGTCCCTTGACCAAGTATCTTAGTCACCTCCTTGTGCTTGACCCATCAAAGCTAGTTGTGGGTTATGAAACCAGCTATTTTGAGCTACTTCTGAAAAGCCTATGGTGGGCTACTAGAGGTGAGGTCATGGATGACTTCATGGTTTGCTTGATGGTTAAGTTAAGTCTGGCGCACACCGCTCAGCGCACTTGCTTCACCGCTAAGCTGCTTGTTCAGCAGCTTCTAACCGTGCTGACTGGGACGTGGCCTAGTGCTTGCTGATCTGGTTAGGAATCTGGTTCTCCATTGAGCTGTTTGGTTGGACCGCTGAGCTGCTTGTTCAGCAGCTTGGGCTTGTGCCAAGCTCGTGTCTGACCTTGTCAAGTTGAATTTCTGACCGTGTCAGGTCTAGTCTGGTGCTATGCTGAGCGGCTAAGTAAGTCTGCTCAGCTGCCTGGTTGAGCAGTTTGGTCCAGGTTAGGTTGGTGGCCAGGTTAAGCTAGTGTCCAGGTCAGCTCAGCGGGGCTTGGTCCATGCTTAGATACCTGGTTGAACATCTTGATTTTTGACTTCTTTTGCTTTGTTGACCATGAGTCTTTCTTTCTTCTTTTCTTCATTCTAAATCCTATAAAATACATAAAAAATAAATACACATACAAATATACAAGATTGTGATATTTTATACAAAAAGTATTATTTTAAGTTGGGTTTTCTCAATGATGCTTAAGATAAGTGCCATAAAAGTGTATGAATTTTAGGTATGTTTGGCACTTATCAGTGCCTATAGTGCACAGTTTTGGAATGAGGGAAGTATTTGTTGAAAAAGGCCTCCTCCAAAGTTCGTCATGTTGCTTGAATTTTAGCATTTTGATTCCTTGGCCATGTCTTAACTCTGTCTCTAAGGGAATATGGAAACATGCAAAGACGAATAGCATCTTTAGAAGGCCCATGAATCCTCACTGTCTCACAGAATTTCGAGAACTGGTCAATATGGGCATTAGTATCTTCATGAGCTCCACCTCCAAATTAGTTTTGCGTCACCATTTGGATTAGAGCAAATGGCAAAGAAATGTTCTATGCCTCAATAGCTGGGCGAATTATTATAGGACGTGAACTACGAGCATTACAGGCTGCGTATTCACGAAGTGGTTGTTCATCTCGTTCAACAATTGTTTGTAAACGCGCATGTCTTTCTCTTGCTATTTTCTCTTTGTTGCTTCTTCTTCTACGAAAAGTCCTTTTTGACTCTAAATAGTAATTTGAACTTTGCATAAACCAAATGTGCAACCTATAGAGGTACCAAGAAAAAGGAAAACGCGTAATACACTAGAGTAAAGTAATGAATTAATTGAGAATTAAAGAAATTTTGACATAGTCCCCGGCAACAGTGCCAATTGATAGGGCAAATCACAAGTACATGATTATGTCGTCAAATAATAAAATATCGATCCCATGAGGACTGAAAAACTCCTTTAATTATAACAATTAATTTATACTTAACTCAAATAAGGAATAAAATTGAATTTAGAACAATTGCCAAGAATAACTATGAACATAATGAAAAGGGATTGAAATCTAATTTAGGAAGAGTTCCCAAGATAAGGGTTACCGCTTTACACTCGCATATCCTTGTTTTCCTCCTTTTCATGAACTTTAAGTTGTGAGGGTGAATTGCTCTTTGATATGTGTCATTCTCTCTCGAGCTCCGGCACGTGTACTCAATTGAAGTCACACCTACTCTCGTGGTATGATTTCCAATCAAATCCTTGACTTGGATCTTTCTATCCAATCGCTTCGTAGCAACCCAAGGTGAATTCTAGAAACCCCCGAGAATCCTAATACTACTCTCGTGAATTAGGATTCTAGTTTGAATAACTAAATGGTCGGATAGTTGGGTTCATCTCTCGCTCCTTCCCTAATAAACCTAAGAGGTTTAATTTGTTGGCCACACAACTCACACAAATAAAACCCATTTTAATGATTCTAATCACAACACTCAACGAAATAGAAGTAAAAATGAGTATTTATTGATTGTAAAAGGGCATAGCCCCAATCCTAGAAACAAAGGAAATTACTCACTCATTATGTAGAATTGTAATGTAAGAAAATATAAAATCCTTGAGGGGGAACCCTTATTTATCCTAATTACAAAATATTGACCTAAGCCCAACAAAATAAATCTAAAAAAATAGGAATATAATATAACATCTATGACTTATTTTGGTCCTTCAATTGTTCCTCGCATAGCCTCAACATTGAATTCAATCTTCTTGCACCCAATCTCTACTCTTTTTTCTTTAATCCATCCAAACTGCACAACATAGCTAAAAACACTCACTCAACCCGAACAAAGAAAAATAAAATCTAAAAACAATCCCAAAGTCCTAATTATTTCCTAAAATGCAATGCAAATGTAGTATAATTTCACACGTATCAGAAGCCATTACTGAAGTTTTTTGAGCTGGTATGAGGTTCTCTAATTGTGCGATTTTCTTTTCGAACAAGTTCAAGAGTTTAGAGGGTAGTGTGAATCAACTTTAGATATTTAAAAGCCATAATAATCCAACATCACTTATTTAAGAAATTGCTGTAGAAATGACATCTTCAACTACGCTTCTTTAAGAATGCACTGTTGGTATTACATCTTCAACAATGCTTCTTTAAGAACTCGTTGTTGAATTGATGTCATATTAATATCACAACCTTAAAGGAGCGTTGTTAAGTATCTAGGAGGTGATTCTAGCTTTCAGCAGCTCATCATCATAAAATATCCACAACACTCCTTTAAACCTGAGATGTTGAATAGATGTAAATTAATAGCGTTGTCTTAAAGGTGCACTGTTAAACATAACTGCCTATCCAAATTAACTACATTTTCTTGAAAGAGCATTGTTGAAGCTATAATATATGTGTTAAACATAACCGCCTATCAAAATTAACAGTGTTTTCTTGAATGAGCATTGTTGAAGTTATAAAATATATGTTGTTGTTGATAATTATATGATGTTAATTAAAACACCTTATAATTATCAACAACACAACACATATATTATAAACAGTTACATTGATATATGAATATTTGATGATTGTAGAACAAAAGCAATAATTTCATTCTTCAAATTAAACATCCAAAAGACAAATACAATTGTTCAATTCGATCACACAATAGCAAAATAGAATTAACCATCCAAAAGACAAATACAATTGTTCATGGATTTTACACAATTAACCATCCAAATGAAAGACAAAATGAAAAAAGAAATACAATTTTTCATTCCTTGGTCGAAGAAATCACCTCCTATGTGCATAATAGAATTATGAAATTCCACATAGTTTGGGTCATTATCCAATGTAGTCATTAAGAATTGCTGCAAAAAAAATCAAAATATTAGACATAGAGATTGAAGATATAAAGATCATATCTAGTAAGAAATAAAGCAAAATTGGCATACACATTCTTTTTAAGGAATATCTCTTTTTCTATTTTTTTAATAAAACTTCCATTTTTCTTTCTGTCTTGTATATCTTTCTTTTCGATTTCTTTGCGCCTTTTTTCCAACTTCTTCTTTTTGGGTGTCATATGACTAATTATAAAAGGAGAGAGTGAAGGAGACATTAGTGTGAACCACAACATGTATAGATTCAAATGCAAAGAGAATGGCTACCACCATCATTGGCATATATGCAACAATTAATTTGCATAGAAATGAAGAGACGCATACATTACTCCACCATTAATTTTTATGACATGTAAATGTCATGCACAAGCAACAATGCTCATACAAGAAAGCGTTGTTACTATGTCATCTTCAACAACACTCCATTAATCTTGTGATGTTGAAGTTATATCTTCAACATTGCTTTCTTAAACGTCTGTTGTTAAACATAACTCACTCAAGTCAGCGCTAACATCACTGATGTTCAACAATACTTCGTTAATAATGTGTTTTTGAAGTTATATCCGCAAATGCTAATGGACAGTGCTTGCTTGAATGAGCGATGTTGATGTTCTTCTGTCTCTATTTTAACAGCATTGTTCTAGCAAGTCCAGTTGAATATAAGCCTTCAATATAAGTCTATTTTGGCGTAGTGTCTCTTTAACAACTCCTCCACATAAGAGTATGTCCCCTTCAATATAAGCCTTTCTGAGTATCCTTGACTATCTTTCCAAAAGTCTAACTCTCCAAACTTACAATGTAGTTTCCTGTACCGCCATATAATGAAACAAGCTACATAGACATCTATTGCTAGGAAGTATTTAAATATTATGGAACTTCTGCATCAAAGTTTATCATAATCATCCTCTTTAATACTCATTGAAACTAAACCTTGGAGCTTCCTTGGAAAGCCTCAACCGTTATCACTATTGTCTACTCAAACAATTATAGTTCAAAAGAACTATCATACTCCATCATATGGAGTATACCCACATGACACACCTTGCGTCAATGACAACCAATGCCCATGCATTACAACAGATTTTTGTATTTAGTGGATGTTTTATGCGATAAGCGGAGGTTGTTAACCTTCACAAAATAACTAGGGGAGGTTTCAATAACCACAACACTTATGACCAACAGAAGCATTTTGCGGATGTTTTAGAAAACCTCTTGAACTGACAAATTTGCAGTGGATTATGTATGGAGGTTTCTAACCTCTAAAATTTGATGAGGTTTTTACCTCGACTATCTGAGAAGGTTTTCAACCTCCACTACTTGAGAAGTTTTTTGCAACATTTGTCGTGGAGGTTGTAAACCTCCACAATATGAGGAGGTTTTTTTAGTATTTACCATGAATACTTGAAACCTCCACTACTTGTGAAGATTTTCCAACTCCATTACTTGAAATAACATATGGAAACCTGATGGAAGGTAACTATTTTATGTTTCTAGATGATTTTAATCTCAATTTAATTTCATAATTTTCACAATTTTAATCTCATTAATTTATAATTATTATTTAAATATACAATACTAAATACAAATGTTCTTAGCAATAATAAAATTTTATTGCAAATAACTAAGGTAACATAATAGAGTTGAAAGAGTTATAATTCATCATTCATTATAAATTAAAATATGTCATAAAATCTTAAAAAAACTAAAAGTAGTCTCATATGATACTTCAAAAACAAAATACGTAACAAATATCATAAATGTTGCTGGCTCCATATGATCCTCTTGCACCCAAAGGTATATCATGCATACTTGCATCATCATTTGCCTTAAATAATAAAATAAAAACATTTAGTTGGAACAATAGAAAAACATAGATAATTACCACATCATTATATATACTAACTAAGCATGTACAATTAACAATAACATGTAAGCAAAATAGCATTCAGAATACCTGAGAATTTGTTAAAAAGAGGTTTGATTAATTTCCTAATTTCCTAATATTAATGACAGGTTGACTAATGATAGTAATTTTTCTAAACAATATTTTTACCTTTAAGTTTGGGTGGCTTGCTGCAAAAACGTCAAGCTTTTATTTAAGAAATATGTCATTTGGGGAGACATTAACACAAAGCAAAGATATCTGCAAATGAAAAATGACATCTATATGTGATATTCTCATGCTTATCGCAATGACCTAGTGCATATCCAGTATTATGAATCATACTTCATTTTCAAAAATAAAATGGCCCAACGCATATCCAGCAGTATGAATCATACTTCATTTGCATAAACAAAATAACACAATGTGTATTCAACAACATCAATCAAACCTCTCAAACGGTCTCAATAAATTAAAACCAAACTTGTTCACGATTTATCTATATGATAACATAATAGACAAAAGCGTATGGAAAGCAAGATGGATGTCATGCGGGAATGTAGTGAAGAGGTTTATCACCCACCTGAGTTTTGTCATCATGATTCTTCAATACAGCCTCAATTAGTTGAAGCATTGGAGTAATTCCCGTACCACCAACAATCTATATTATGTAATAAGGGGGAAAGGACAAAGAGCTTAAACATGGAAAGCAAAATGAGATATTTTTACAAAGTTAATGAATTCACACCATTATATGGACATAGATACATTGTGTTAGGAATTCTTTATGATTGGTGAAATACCAATCCTAGGATATTGAATCTCACGATTCTCACACACATATATGAAACAAATGATGCAGTGTCATATCTAAATCCATGTTCCTGAATGTGCTCATTTGATCTACGTTTCTGAAAGAGGTATTGTGATATGATGACCTTTTTTCAACCAAATCTCTTATTCCTCTTGGGACTTGCGTTTTCACTCTGCTGGGGAGAGGAGAAAACTGAATTTGATTTGGTATGTTGGGGATCATAACCTTCCTTATGCATTAACTTATAGGGTTTCCATTATCCCATATGGGTTAACCTGATGAGTATTCACCCATTACGCCTATATCCGTTATCAGCTTTTAGAAATCTAAGGGGTGTCAGTAATAAAATCACTTATAATGTAACCCTGGAAATAAATAGCTGATATCATTGTATCAAATATATGATGTTCACCTTAATGAGAAATTATAAATTTCTTACAATCTCTCACTTGGGCTTCATATCTTCCTAAAATAATTATATCACGAGTTCTTTAGGCGCGCATCCGTATGCTATTTACATTTAGACTTCTCCTTAATACAATCTGGTCCATTTCATATATCAACTATGGAATCACCACAACTCTCTTCACATTTAAGTGTGACTCGACCATGATGATCACCATATTAATATACTTAATGACATAGATCAAATATAGATGAGCGAAATGGAAATTTCATGCAACGTGATCTCAAACATGTCTATTTCCAACCGGTCTTTCTTTATTCTTTAGTAAGATCAATCCAAAGTCTTTAATTGTAACACAATTGTTACAATGCACAATTTCAAAATGAAACAATAAACCGTCAACTTTATTATGCATAAAAATTGTATATTCCAAAGCAAAACATAAAACATATAGACTCTCACTGAACTAAGGTACCCTAAGGAACAACACCCATATGAGCAACATGCTCATGAAAGACTTTAGGTACAAAACCCTTAGTCAGTGGATCAGCTAGAATAAAATTTGTCCCTATATGTAGTATGGAAATTTGTCCATTTTGAACACTTTCTTTAACAACCAGAAACTTTATGTCAATGAATTTTGACTTTGTAGAACTCCTATTATTGTTTGAGTAAAGAATCGCGGACTTGTTGTCACAATAAATCCTCAATGGTCTTTCAAACCATCGACCACACGTAAGCCAGTGATAAAATTCTGCAACCATATGCCATGGTGTGATGTTTCAAAACAAGTCATGAACTCCACAACCATGGTTGAAGGAGCTATAAGCGTCTATTTTGCAGACTTCTAAGAGATAACACCTCCAGCCAATAAAAACACATATCTAGAGGTGGAGTATCTACTGTCTAGACATCCATCAAAATCGGAGTCAGAGTACCCAATGATCTCTGAATTCTCAGACCTCCGATAAGTGAGCATGTACTCATTTGTTCTCTTCAAGTAACGCAAAACACGTTTGATTGTCTTCCAATGATGCATTCCAAGATTACTCAAAAATTTGCCCAAAACTCCCACAATAAATGTTATGTCGGGATGTGTGCAAACTTGAGCATACATTAGACTTCCTATTGCAGATGCATAAGGAATATTTTGCATCTCGTATCTTTCAAGGTCATTGTTGGGGCATATTCGAGACTAAACTTGTCTCCCTCAGCTATAGGGGTATCCCTTGGTTTACTGTCTTTCATGCCAAATCTATCTAGGACTTTATCTATATAGCTTTCTTGTGATAACCTTAGGATGCCTTGAGAGGATCTCTCCGTATCCGAATACCTAACACAAAAGAAGCTTCCCCAAGATCTTTCATTTTGAAATTCTTCGCTAGAAATCTCTTGCTCTCATGCAATAGTCCCATATCACTACTAGCAAGCAGTATATCATCAACATATAATACCAGGAAGATAAATTTACTGCCACTGAACTTATGGTATACACAATCTTCAACTTTATTTGCCTCAAAACCATACGAGGTAATAACTTGATGAAATTTGTGATTCCATTGACGAGAAGCTTGTATAAGCCCATAGTTGGATTTCTTTAATTTGCATACCATAGACTTTGAGCCAACTGACACAAAGTTTTCTGGTTGCACCATATAGATCGTTTCCTTAATGTCACCATTAAGAAACACAATCTTAATATCCATCTGATGTATCTCTAAATCAAAATGAGCCACTAGCGCCAATATTATTATAAAAGAATCCTTTGAAGATACTGGAGAAAAGATTTCTTTATAATCAATGCCTTCTTTCTGAGTTAAGCCTTTAGTTGCTAGACGAGATTTATATCTGAAATATTACCTTTTAAATCCCTCTTGATTTTAAATATCCATTTCAACCAATAGGTTTCGCACCTTCAGGTAATTCGACAAGATCCCAAACATCATTATCATGCATAGACTTTATCTCATCCTTCATGGCATCGATCCACTTTTGAGAGTTAGAACTATTCGTGGCTTGACAAAAGTTCAATGGATCATCTTCTGTTAACCCAATGTTATTCTCATGTTCTTGAAGAAATACAATATAATCATCAGGAATTGCACTTTAGATCTCCTTAATGTCACTTCTACTTCTTGAGGTTGTTGAATTTGTTCTATAGGTACTTGAGGGAGAACCTCATTGTTGTCTTGTTCTAAAATATTGTCAGGAACAATATTCTGAACATTATCTTCTATTACCGAATTTATTCCTTCAATGGTAATAGGTACAAGAACTTGTTCACTATCAGTGACAAGTTCTTCCACAAAACAACATTCCTTATGTTTTCTTCCTTCCCAAAATCAACTTCCTCAAGAAATCTTGTATCTCCCGTCTCAAAAAAGAGTCTTGAAGTGGGATCATAAAATTTATAGCTCTGAGAGCGTTCAACATAGCCAACAAAATAACAACTAATAGTTTTAGAGTCCAGTTTTCTTTCATGCAGACTATAAGGCCGCGCCTCAGCTGGACAACCCCAAATGTGCAAGTGTTTTAAACTTGGTCTTTTATTAGTCCAAAGCTCATATGGGGTTTTGTTAACTGCTTTACTTGGCACCCTATTAAGGATGTAAACTGCGGTCTTTAAAGCTTCCCCCCAAAGAGACTCTGGTAAGGAAGAATGACTAATCATACTTCTCACCATATCCTTAAGAGTTCGGTTTCGTCGCTCAGCAACACCATTCATGCTAGGTTTGTCTAGCAAAGTGTATTGCAGAACAATTCCACACTTTCTGAGGAAAAGCACAAATGGTCCTGGACGTTGTTCTCCTGGTCCATCATATCAGCCATAGTATTCACCACCACGGTCAAATTTGACAGCCTTAATTTTATTTCCAAGTTGAAGTTCAACTTTAGCCTTCAAAGACTTGAAAACATCCAAGGATTGGGACTTCTGATGTATAAGATATAGGTAGCCATACCTAGAGTAATCGTCTATGAACGTAATAAAATAATGTTGTCCATTCCATGAAGCCATAGGGAAAGGACCACATATATTCGTATGTATAAGTTCTAAGACATCTTTAGCTCTTTCGGCACATAACTTCCTTTTGTTTGTCTGTTTTCCCTTTATGCACTCAACACAAACCTCAAAGTCTGAAAAATCTAAAGGGTCAAGAATTTCATCCGACACAAGTCTTTGATTCTTTGTGCCATAAGGTGGCTGAATTCTCTTTTAATTTTCGTTTTGTATCTCGTGAATATGTTTGCAATATTCCATTAGTGGAACTGGAAACATCAAGCATATACAAATATAACTGGAAACATCAAGCATATATAAATTATCTATTAAAGAACTAGACTAACTTTATTATTTCCAAAAGAACAAGAAAAACCAAATTTGTCCAAGCTGGAAACACTAATTAAATTCCGCCTAAAAGACGGTACAACAAATGTCTCAAATAAATCCAAATGAAAACTAGTTCTTAAACATAATCTAAATGTTCCAATAGCCTCAACTGCAACCCTTTTGCCATCACCCACAAAGATGAATCTCTCATCATCACTTGGTTGTCGGCTCCACAGGTAACCTTGCATAGTGATACTAATGTGAGTAGTAGCAGTAGCATCTACCCACCAAGTATCATTGGGTACAAAAGCCAAATTAATTTTAGAACAAACAAGAGTTAGAAATTTATCCTTCTTTACACGCCGTGAGCCATATTTAGGACACTCTTTCTTCATGTGTCCTTGCTTCTTATAGAAGTAACACGTAAATTCCTCATTACTCTTCAATTTCTTTTGTTGAGAAGACCTTTTTGTAGCATCCTTATTGCTCTTCCTTTTCTTATTTTGAGGGGTCATAGCCAAGTGAGCACTTTCAGTCTTATCTCTCTGCAGCCTCTCTTCCTCTTGCACACAGTGAGATATAAGCTCATTAAGAAACCATTTGTCCTTCTGAGTGTTATAAATCACTTTGAATTGCCCAAAGTGTGCAGGAAGATAGATTAAAACCATGTGCACGATCAAGTCATCACCAAGCTCTAACTTAAGTGACATGAGTTTTAATGCGAGATTAGACATCTCCATAATGTACTCCCTTATGTTCCCTTTGACTTTATACTTCATAGATGTGAGTTTAGCCAAAAGGATACTCGTCTCTGCCTTTTCATTCTTGGCAAAGAATTGTTCAATTTCTTCAAGGAACTTCCTTTCACTTTCACCCTCAGATATATAGCCCCGAAACGTATCTGGAATAGAGCGTTTCATGATCATCAGGTACATTCGTTTAGAGCATTCCCATTTCTCAATTTTAGCCTCATCGAGTTTTTCTGCAATGGAAATGAGTTTCTCCACACGTAGTGCCAGATCCAAATCCATACAGCCGAAAATTATTTCTATGGCTTCCTTCCAAACCTTAAAGTTTGTCCCATTCAGCAATGGGGTGTTACTAATTTGAGCAGAAACATTTGTAGCATTGGTAAAAGACATTCAATCCACATAAGAAAGAATTAATAACATGTTCAAATCTAAACAAACAAGTCATGGAATATATATAAAATAAGACATGTTCACATAATAGACCCATCACAAGATACCTAACACAACATCAATCTCTAGTCTTTGGACAGAGAATTCAATTTGTAAGTGGTACTCTCAATACAATGATCAAATATTAACAATTAGTTCTATCAAACAATAGTCTTTCTTTGGACCGACTATTATTCACATGATAAAAAAAACTTTATAATTATTACATATTTATCATCACATGTTACTATTTGGCCAAATTGTGTCTTCCATTAGGCCAAACACATTTCGCATAAATAATCTCATACTCATTTGTGTAATTTCAATTAATTTTCACAATATGGGTCCATTACAAAAAAATATAATCTTGAAATTAAAACTTTCATATTTGATATCTTTTATAATTATCAAATCTAATCCTACAATATAATTCCAAATCAATATATATCTATATATATATAAATACAAGATTGTCTTAATTGACATAAAAGATAACATACAATTATATAGTCCATAAAATATTGCACTGGAAAACCAACAACATGTATGTATACAGTATACCAGTGCACAAAAGAATAACATCCCTGAGAAAGACTAAAAATTAATACATTATATATTTATTTTCTTAAGCAAGTGTGCAAGCACACAATATATTAACCAAGAAAAATCATACAAGTTACAAGTTTCTAAATCTATAGTTTGGAAGGCCTAATAAGTTTCTATTGAACTCATTGAGGATGAAAGAAGGGATAGAATTGGAGGAAGAATTTGTCCTATAATTAGCCGTATGAGAAGCCAACTTATCGGCACAAGAATTCCCTTCACGAAAGATATGAGATATTTCCCAAGTCATTGAATCCAAGATTGTTTTGCAGGATGTCCACTCATTATGTAGGGACCAAGGAGGATTCGATTTGCCCATGAAAATGTCCCTAACCATGACTGAATCCACTTCCAACCAGAGATGCCACCACCTTCTTTTGTATGCCTTGTTTACTGCTTTAATGGCCGAGAAAAGCTCTGCATAAAGAGCAGTTTGGATGCTCAAGTAACAGCCAAAACCATGAAGAAATAGGCCGTTATGATCTCTAAAGACACCCCCACCACCAGCGTGACCAGGGCAGCCTAAGGCAGCTCCATCCGTGTTCACCTTGATCCAACCATTTGAAGGTTTCTGTCAAATCACCTCTGTGATCTTTGGAGCACAATTGGAATTGATGCTTATGTTAAAGTGCTTCAGCAATATGAGCTCATGAAGAGAAGGATTACTAGAGACTGTAGAATAATTCCCAGATAAATAAGTGTCCCTAGATATCCTGGAAATTCCACTATTAATAGAAACATGCTTGTCATGAAATCGACTTTGGTTCTTGCAAAACCAGATAGCATGAATTGTGTTGACCACTGAAATAAAGAGGAGTTGTTGAGACTGGTTGGAGAATTTATTCCTGCAAGACAGAATAAGGCTTTTGATGGAAAACACATTCAGATTGACTGAGAAAATCCACATTATCCAGTTCCAAAGCTCAGAAGCAAAGAAGCAAGAAAGGAAAATGTGATATGTGTCTTCAATAGCCTTGTTACAGAGATTGCATCTTGAGGCTAGAGCACAACCTCTTTTTTGCAAGTTGTGATCAGAGGGCATCTTACCATGGATAATTCTCCAAGCTATGAAAGAATGAGAGGGGGGGATCACCTTAGACCACACATGATTGCACCAACTGATAGGAGTAGCAGCAGAATTAGAGACAAAAGTATAGGCATCTTTTAAGGATAAAGATCCATCATGAGAATGCCTCCACACTAACTTGTCTGATTCATTGGATCTTGAAGTGTTAGCAATTTCTTGGGCAGTTTGAGGGAAATTCCTATACAAGGTAGCAGGGATAATCCATTTAGCATTTAATGTGAAGTCAGCCACAGAAGCTGAAAGGGAATTGTGAATGTTGGAGGGGATTTGTAGAGTTTCCACCAAAGGTTCCCCTAACCAATTATCCCTCCAAAAGTTTATTTCCTTACCATTCCCCACTAGCCAAATAGAGTTCTCAGTAGTTGTTGGCCAGTTTTCTTTAATACCCTGCCAAATAGAGGACTTAAAGAACCTTGTTGAGGCATCCCTTGAATGACCAAATCTTTCCCTATAGAAGGCTGCCCAATGTTGATTATCACACCTCATCTTCCAAGCCAGGCTAAGCAGAGCAGCTCTGTTCAGAAGCTTGAGAGATCTCAGACCCAACCCTCCTTCATTTATAGGAGTGCAAACTATGCTCCAAGCCACTGTGACAATTTTCTTTTTGCTAATGTCCCCTGACCAGATGAAATTCCTGATGCCCTTGTCCACAAAATCAAGGAAACCAGTAGGCCACTTGTAGATTAGAAAGCTATAAACAATCATGTTGTGAATGACAGATTTTACCAATTCAACTCTTCCCATTATTGAAAGAGAGGACCCTTTCCAAGTAGCCAACTTAGCAAGGATCCTATCTACAATTGGCTGAAGGTGAACTCTCCTAGGCTGGCCTTTGAAAAGAGGGACCCCTAGGTAGTTAAAGGGAATTGAGCCCTTGGCAAAACCCAATAGGGAAGACAGAGAATTAATTTTCCTAGTAGTAGCATTTGAGATATAGAATCTACTTTTTTGAAGGTTAACCTGCTGACCCGAAGCTTGAGTGTAATCCATCACAAGCTTCCTAAGACAAATAAGCTCCCTGGTAAGACCTTTGCAAAAGATTAAAATATCATCAGCATAAAGCACATGAGAAGGAGTTGGCATTCTATTAGGACCCGAAATTGGACTAATTTTCTTCTCTGTTGCCAACTTGATAATTCCCCTACTCAGAACATCCTCAGCAAGACAAAAAAAGTAAGGGGGACAAAGGGTCTCCTTGTCTAACCCCCCTAGTGCAGTTGAAGAAACCAACATTATTGCCATTGACATTTATAGAGAGCTTGGCAGAATTGAGAATTACCCTTGTCCAGTGGATAAATTTGGAGTTGAAGCCAAAAGCTTGAAGAGTATCAAGAAGGAAGGTCCATTCAATTGTGTCAAAAGCCTTCTTGATGTCAAGTTTGATAGCTAAATTGCTCCCAAAAGTTTTGTGATCCAGCATATTGATTGCTTCAGAGGCAAGGCAGATGCAATCCTTTATCTGTCTTTCCTTAATGAATCCTCTTTGCTGATTTGAGATGATTCTTGGAGCAATAGCAGCTAATCTATCAGCTAAGACTTTGGTGATGATTTTGAATTGGAAGTTAGCAAGAGCAATAGGCCTATAGTCCTCTATTCTATCAGCACCATGCAATTTTGGGATAAGGATGACAGAGTTAGAGTTGATGTTTGGCATCAGCCAACTCTGCTTGAAGAACTGCAGGACAGCATTGCACACTTCCTTGTTGATTATGTCCCAGAAATTTTGGAATAAGCAACCAGAGAAACCATCAGGACCAGGGGCACCCTCCTCATTAAGAGCAAACACTGCATCTTTGATTTCTGATAAAGAAGGCCTAGTGGTTAACATTAAGTTATCAGAGTCAGTGACCAGCCTAGGAATTACATCCTGAATTAGAGAGTTTGGAACTGCAATATTAGGAGAGGCAAAGAGTTTGGTGTAGTAGTCAAGCACATGATTTTCTATATCATCCTTAGATGTTAGAATGGAGTTCCCATACTTCAGCATATATAAAGATTTGGTACCATGTTTGATCTTGGTCATCCTATGAAAGAAACTAGTGTTTCTATCCCCCATAGAGTGCCAATTTATCTTAGCTTTTTCCTTCCAGAAAGCTTCCTCAACCTCAAGGGCAATCAGAAGCTCAGATTGAGCCAAGTTTTCCTACTCCAAAAGATTAGAGTCAGGACCATGATCATTGATCGATTTCTGAATAGCATCCACATTGGCCTTAGTAGAGTTGACTCTTTGGTGAATATTACCAAACACATTTTGATTCCAAATCTTGAGCTCTTTTTTCAGATTCCTAAGCTTCTGAGACAAAACATACATTGGACAACCAAGAACCTGAATTCCCCAAACCTCAGCAACTAGTCTTTTGCAGTCAGAGTCTAGCAGCCACATTTTGTGGAATTTAAAGGAAGATTGCCTAGGCTGCACCTGCTGATTAGATAAAAGCAACAAAGGATGATGGTTAGAGGCAAGTCTGGGCAGGGTGCTACAAGTTGTATTATTGAAGGCATGCAACCAATCATCATTTATCAAGGCTCTGTCAAGCTTCTTTTCAGTAGAAGCATTACCAATTCTTCTGTTGGACCAGGTAAATTGAGCACCTGCAATTGGGAGACTAATGAGCCCAGCTTGATCAAGGAATGTCTGAAACTCAGTACAAGGAATCCTAGCTGGTAATCTCAAGCTCCTACACTCATTAGCACCTAGGACAACATTGAAGTCTCCTATACAGCACCAAGGCCCAGGGAAATCAGATATGAGTTTTTGAACATCCTTCCAGAGAGACCTATGGAGGATATAATTAGTTTGTGCATAGATAGCACAAATGTAAATGATGTTATTGTTGACCAACATAGATAGAGCAATATGCTGACTAGCTTTTATTAACACAGAAGGAGCTAAGTCAGGGTTACAGAGGATCCATAATGAGGGGGGATGCTCACCTCTATCATTCACCTCCAAAAGCACAAGGTTTAGCTCTTTCCAATACCTGTCTGAGACCCTTAAATTAAGGATTTTAGGCTCAGCAATGATAACAAAATCAGGCTTATTTGACAAGCAAAGATTCTTAAAATAAAGTTTAGTTTTCATGTTTCCAAATGTGTCATACCTGAATCCATGTTCCTGAATGTGCTCATTTGATCTACGTTTCTAAAAGAGGTTTTGTGGTATGATGGTCTTTCTCAACCAAATCACTGATTCCTCTTGGGACTTGCGTTTTCACTCTGATGGGGAGAGGAGAAAATTGAATTTGATTTGGTGTGTTGGGGACCATAACCTTCCTTATGCGTTAACTTATAGGGTTCTCATTAACCCCTATGGGTTAACCTGATAGGTATCCACCCATTAAGCTCATATTCGTTATCAACTTTTAAAAATCTAAGGGTGTCAGTAATTAGATCACTTATAATATAACTCCGGAAATAAATAATTGATATCATTATATCAAATATATGATACCCACCTTAATAAGAAATTATAAATTTCTAACCAATTCAACAAAAAATGATTGGCAACAACAAATAACATTTTTTGGGGAAACTAGTGCAAGCCTTTCAAACGTTGGGAAAAGAATTAAAATTTGAAATTCTTCATTTGCCTTTCTGAAAGGCCTGTTTGTATGTCTCTACTAGTTGTTAAACAAGAACAATTTATATGTTGAAGGATAATTGAAAATTTGTAGTCAAGTTTGAACATCAGATTCCATCATTTCCACTGTGAACAAGCTTACCATGCAAATGTGCTTCTTTATATTTGGAGTATATATGAGCTTGTCAATGGGCTTGAAAGAAACAATGCCTTTCATATAGAAATAAAGTATGGAATGTACTATGCTGATCTTGAAATGTTGCAAATAACATACCCTTCAACTTCAACAACAACACTAACTGTTAAAAGGAAATAAAGGTATGAGTACCAAGAAAATGAAATAGAGCAAATGAATCTAAATCTACACGGTTCACTTTCTTACCAAACAAAACAAAATTTGTGAGGGACATACGGTACAAATATGCACATCATATCAATGATTTCAATTTATAGACATTCATCACCAACAATGCTAGGGTTAAAAGGACATCCACAAGTACTTGATAATGAATTGTAATATAGTTAATTTGATTTATTTCAAGAGTCAAACATCTTCGGGTACTTGATAATGAATGCATGTATTGTAAAAAATCTTTACAACTTTGTACCATGATTAAAAACATATTTGGTAGCACAAGCTTATAGCTTATGTAAAGCTATTTGACATGTAACTTGTTAAAGTTAGCAAAGTAGCTTAGTTTTGAAGACAGAGTCAATAATTTTTTGACAACAATGCTGTTAGAATTTTCACCAAATGGCAAGTTACATCAACATAATATTATATGCTCTTTTTAAGTTATTTAGCAAATTTCAACTTTAAACTAATTTGTCTAACAACTCTAATTCAGTGAGAGAGCAACACAACTATAAGTTTTCAACAATAATCTCAACTTTTTGCAAGCTTCAAAGCTATAAACTACAATATCATGGTCATAAGCTAGTTTTGCCATACATAACATAAATCTATAATAAGAACAAATTTGACAGCAAATTATAGAAAAGGTTTTTGTAGTTTCTTATGTAAACTTTATTTGAAGTCCTGTATAAAATGTATAAATGGATCTTAGGAAATCATAGTTTTCACATCCATAAGAATAGTTACAGATTACTAATCTTTCCCCATGGCGATACGATCCTCCATTTAGTTGTTGTTTGGTGTTCTTGGTTTATAGAGTAACTTTTCTATCTCCTTCCCGTTCTTACTATGCTCTTCCTTAAGTGATGGCTGATAGAGCAATCTTTATCGGCAGAGATAGGGACAATGTTTATGGTCCTTTTTCTTGTTAGTATAGTGCTTCCATCAAGCACTATATATAGGCTCTTTTCCAAGAGTCTTAACATTTCATTGATGACTCTTCATCCAAAAGTTATGTCATGAAACAATGAAATGATATATCCATTCATGTCACAAGAGGCATATTTCTTACATTCTCCCACTTGTCTCATGTGACAATACAATTCATGATTTTTATAAACATCAAACATAATGCGCATATTCAGAATATGTTTTCCATATTCATTACATTACAAGTCATGATTAAGAACAAGAACTAATAAGAGTCATGGCGGTTGTACATCACTTATTCGATATAGTCCCTTCCATGTACTACTATATTAGCTTTATTCTTAACATGACACATTAATGAGAATCATATAATAATGTCATTTAGAAAGAAAATTTTATTTTCAACATTATCATTCTCACATGTGTACATAAGTGTGAAAATAAAATATTAATCAGAAACTTAAATATTAACGAGCTCGAAGTGTCAAAATATTGAGACTTTATTAATAACATAATGTTCAACATTCATTTGCAAACATAATACCCATATTTGTTACATGACCAGTAAATATTTTGGGAGGTAACCCTTTCGTCAAAGGGTCTGCAATCATAAGGTTAGTGCTAATATGCTCAATTGACACTCTAAGTTTCTGAACTTCTTCTTTAACGGCAAAGTATTTCACCTCCATATGTTTAGCACCTTTGGAATACTTGTCGTTTTTAGAAAAGAAGACTGCTGCAGAATTATCACAA
>NC_032011.1:6572257-6575025 GCF_001865875.1 Lupinus angustifolius | reverse complement strand
AATCATCAGAAATAGCAGATCGTCTTTCTCTTTGAGATCTTCTTAATGCTATTTCTTGTGATTCTTCTACTATAGGTTCATCGACTTCATTTTCAGTAATGGGTAAGAATCACGTTTGGTTTTGAAAACCCACTTACAACCAACTCTTTTGGAATCTTCTGGTAACTCAACAAGGTCCCAAACCTGATTTTGTTCCATAGATTTTAACTCATCTTTCATGGCTTTTAACCATTTATCGGCATTATTACTATCCATGGCTTGTGAAAATGTAATTGGGTCATTCTCAATTCCTATGTCACATTCTGACTCATGTAGGTAAACCACATAATCATCAGAAATAGCAGATCGTCTTTCTCTTTGAGATCTTCTTAATGCTATCTCTTGTGATTCTTCTACTATAGGTTCATCAACTTCATTTTCAGTAATGGGATTATTTTGTTGTTCTCCATCATTACTAATCGGTTCAATAACTTGAGGAACAACATTATTAGGGACACAAGTAAATGGAACTTGTACCCTCACTTCTTGAATTTCCACTTTACGTGGTGTTTCACTCCCACTAATCTCATCATTTTCAATGAACCTAGCATTCCCAGTCTCAACAATTCTTGTTGTATGGTTTGGACAATAAAATCTATACCCTTTTGATTTTTCTGGATAACCAATGAAATAACCACTGATTGTTCTTGCATCCAGTTTCTTTTCTTGTGGATTATAAATTCTAATTTCCGCCGGGCACCCCCAAACATGCAGGTGCCTTAAACTAGGTTTCCTTCCTGTCCACAGTTCAAAAGGAGTCTTTGGAACTGCCTTACTAGGAACCCTATTTAATAAGTACATGGCGGTCTTTAGAGCATAAGTCCACAATGAAATGGGTAAAGATGAAATACTCAACACACTCCTAACCATATTCAACAATGTTCTATTACGCCTTTCCGATACACCATTTTGTTGTGGTGTACCTGGCATTGTGTATTGTGCACATATGCCACGACTTTCAAGGAATTTAGCAAATGGACCTGGATGTTGTCCATTTTCATCATATCTTCCATAATACTCACCACCTCGATCAGACCTGATAATTTTCACTCTTTTATCTAATTGTCTTTCAACTTCAGTAATGTAAATCTCTAAGGCTTTTAAGGCTTGAGATTTATCAGACAATAAATAGATATATCCATAACGTGAATAATCATCAATGAAGGTAATGAAATATTTTTCTTTATTGAAAGAATTAACATCAAAAGGTCCACAAATATCTGTGTGTATAATTTCAAGAAGCTTAGTGCTTCTTGTGGCTCCTTTCTTTGTGTGTTTTGTTTGTTTACCTTTAATGCAATCCACACAAATATTCAGATCGGTAAAATCTAAATCTGGAAGGATTTCATTCTTTACTAATCCTTTCATTCTTTCTTTGGAAATGTGTCCCAAACGTTTATGCCACAAATAAGCAGAACATTCATCAATTAAGCCACGCTTAATTCCAACATTATGATGCAAGGTTAGAAGTGTTTCAGAGAAAAGATTATCAAGATTTAATTTATACAATCCATCACATAATATACCATTACCAATTAAATGAGTATATTTATACAAACTGAAACATTCATTACCAAATTTAAAAGAGTATCCAGCAACATCAAGTTTAGATAAAGAAACCAAATTCCTAGATATATTAGGTACATAAAGGGTTTCAAATAAATCTAAATGATGTCCAGTGTCAAGGATTAAACGATAAGTCCCGACGGCTTCCACTGGAACCTTCACTCTGTTTCCCATAAAGACAAATTTTTCATTTGGTCTTGTAGTTCGGGTCGTAATGAATCCCTGCATAGTATTAGAAACATGAGCAGTACATCCAGAGTCAATCCACCAAGTATTATAAGGAACTTCTGCTAAGTTTGATTCAAAACATACATAAGCACTAGGCTTACCTTTCTTTTCAAACCAATCTTTGCATTTTGGACAATCCCTTTGGAAATGCCCAATCTTTCTATAGAAACGGCATTTGTTATCATGATATTCCTTCTTGTGGATTTGAGAAGATGACTCATTAATCTTTAAGAGTCCTTTCACTTTCTTGTCATGTTTCTTACTTACTTTCTTTCTAGCTCCTCGATGATTAACATAATTGAAGGAATGATTTCCTTGATTTTTCATTCTGGTTTCCTCTTGAACTAACATACTATGCAATTCATGCACATTCCATTTGTCTTTCATGGTGTTATAGTTCATTTGGAAAGGACCATATTCAGAGGGTAATGAATTTAGTATAAATTGCACAAGGAAGTTTTCATCCACATCCATTCCCAATGTCTTAAGTCTTGCTGCAATGTTTGTCATTTCAAAAACATGTTCATGCATAGTACGAGAACCATCAAATTTCATGGTGGCCAATGTACTCATTAGTGTCCCAGCAAGAGACTTGTCAGCAGTTTGAGAGCGCTCTTCCACAAACTTTAGCATTTCTTTAGCACTTTCAGTTTTAGGAAGAGCTGACTTAATGTTGCCAGCAATACTCATTCGCATATACATTAGACTCAATCTGTTTGATCTTTCCCAATTTCTGTAATGAACTTTATGTTCTTCAGTGATTATATTGGTAATAGCACTTGACTTATCTTCTCTCTGTGATAAATCCAAATCCATTACCCCCAAGGTAAAATTGGATTTGTTCACTCCATTCAGAGAAGTTAAGTCCATTGAAAGTTGGAATAGATGAGAATTGCGAATGCAAAGCAATAGGTACTGCAATCAATGAAATCAAA
>NC_032011.1:6561063-6572157 GCF_001865875.1 Lupinus angustifolius | reverse complement strand
TTTATTTCTTTCCAAATTACATATTATATATATATATATATATATATATATATTACTAACTTTTAATATGACAATGCACTATACAAACAAAATGCATAATATACAAACTGATTTGGAAAAAATAGAAATCACTTCATTCCTTTTATTTTATTTTCATGTTCTGCAGAATATACCAGAACAAAACAGTACAGAATAGAAAAATACAGGGTTTAGGATTTCATTTCTGTTTTCTTTACTTGTTACTGTGATGCAGCGGAAATAATTATATATGAGTTCTTTAAACATTCAAGAACACATTTTAAAACATCATTCAGGATCGAATTAAAATTAATGAAAAACTATAAGTTCTTCAACACAATGCTTTGATACCACATGTAAACTTTATTTGAAGTCATGTATAAAATGTATAAATGGATCTTAAGAAATCATAGTTTTCACATCCATAAGAATAGTTACAGATTACTAACCTTTCCCCATGGCGATACGATCCTCCATTTAGTTGTTGTTTGGTGTTCTTGGTTTATAGAGTAACTTTTCTATCTCCTTCCCGTTCTTACTATGCTCTTCCTTAAGTGATGGTTGATAGAGCAATCTTTATGGGCAGAGATATGGACAATGTTTATGGTCCTTTTTCTTGTTAGTATAGTGCTTCCATCAAGCACTATATCTAGGCTCTTTTCCAAGAGTCTTAACATTTCATTGATGACTCTTCATCCAAGAGTTATGTCATTCAAACAATGAAATAATATATTCATTCATGTCACAAGAGGCATATTTCTTACATCTTAAGAATGAAATTATCATATAAAATACATACTATCAGGGCCATGCAAAATGATATAAAAACTGAAAGCCAAACTACGCTTACGGGGACCTCCTATTTGTTAACTTCATGCCATGATGATGATAATGGCATGACCCCATCTCTAGAGAAAGCATAAGTCATCCTGCATAAAGTCCAAGCCATTATGTGCTGAGAAAGACCTTCTCATCGATAAAAAACACTAAGAGCAGGTAAAGTTAGTTTACCTAGAATTGTTGGTAATTGAACTCCTGACATAGAAAAATATGGTAACAACAACAATTACCAAGCAAATAATAGGGTAAAGATATGCACACCATCTCAATGATTTTCCATTTATAGACATTCATCACCATTAGAGGGGATTAAAATCTTTTTTCACATCCAGACTATTTCTCTTTCTCATTTCATTTCATTTCTATTACTACCTCTCCGTCTCTCCCATACCTCCTCATCACTCTCCTACTTCTTCATCTCTCACATAGCGGTGTAAGTGTGTAACTTGGTGAGTGAGCCGTCGGATGAGCAAACAAATAAATCTTTTGGTAACAAAACCTTAACATAATTCATTCACTTTCCCTTATGTATTTGTTTAATTTAAATTGAAAAAACTATATAATTTCACCGCATTCATTCAATATTTGTATCAATCTATTAACATTATTTAACGTTTACTATTACTCTAAGATTTATTGTACTTCTCTCCTCATCAAAGTTTTGTAATATTTTTCCCATTGAATTTTAATGTCATAATTCATATTCTTAGGATTTTAATTTTTCATTGTTATAATTAAAAAGATCAAATTTGAAATTGAAGTTTTGTGTAACTTTTAAATATTTTTTAATAAAAAAAACTCATATAGTATCACAATTTGATATCTCTATTTTCATTAAAAAAAAATCGAAATTGAAAAAAATCATTTCATTTTCTACAACTTTTAAAATATTTATTTTAAAAAAAGTCACATAGTATCATGTTTCAGTTTCTTATTTTCATTATAAAATTTAAATTCGAAATTGTCATTTATATTCTTTATGTGTTTTAAGAGACAAATACACGAGTAACACACATGTTTTTAACAATAGGAATGTATGGGTAACATATGTTTTCTTAGGAATGTGAATGTACGAAAACATGTTTGGTTTTAACCATGCGAATGCATGGGTCACATGTCTGTTCTTAACAATACGAATGCACGAGTAACATATGTATTTTTAACCATGTGAATACATAAGTAACATGTATGTTCTTAACATATGAATGCACATGTAATATGTGTTGTTAATCGTGCAGCAAAAAAGATTGTTCCGTGCACGGGTAACTTGCTAGTGTACTTTATAACAAGAGACTTAAGTCCAATATATAACATTGGTCACTCAACTTTATTCCAATAATAAGCAATATGAGACTAATATAATAATATATTTCAAGCATCTCATCAATCTCCACATTAATTGAAATAGATAAATATCTCATGTGTTAACAAATTTAGACAACAGTTTTATTACTTAATGCAAGAAGCCATTACGAGTTCTTTTGTGGGTTTTAGTCATTGGCAAGAAATGTTTTGTTAGAATAATTTAACTTATATACATTAAAGGTCAAACACTGTTACTGTTTAAAAGGTTTAACATAAAAACTTGAAAATAAAATAATTTTTTCTATTAATTTGATGTTTTAGTTTTATAAATTTTCTACTTTCGCTTTATTAACAACTCCATAATCAATGCTTTATTTTATTTAACCAATACTTTTAAAGAGTAGTGTAAGGGTTGTGTGATGTGTCATGAGGCAATGTTTAATGTTGCTTTTCATAAAAGAATAAGTTGGGGACAATCTGTAAAAATGTTTTTATTCTAGGGGGCGTATAGGCTTTTGTAAGGTTTATATAGATTCCCTCGCATTGATTTGATTGTATGGTCTTATTACATGTCTTGTGAAGCTCATACGAGTTTTTGTTGTGCATTCTAGCCGGAGGCATGAAATGTTTTGTTAGGATAATTTAACATATTCATTTGTCAAAAGATCAAACATGCTTAGTGTTTAAGAAACCTAATATAAAAAATTTAGAATATATTTTTCTATTATATTGAGTGCTTAATTCCATTACTTTTCCACTTTCACAACCTGAACAACTCCTCAACCAAAGATTTATTTTATTTCAGCAATACTTTTGTATAGTGTAAGGGTTGTATTATGTGTGAAGATTTTGATAAAATAGTTAATGTGGGGACAATGGGTGAAATCATTTTAATCAGGGTGCATATAGACTTTTGTAGGGTGTATATATATAAAATCCCATTTACTATTTTGGTCTTGTGGTTTAATTACGTGTTGTATATCCGTTACGAGGTATAATGTTGGTTCTACCCTTTGCCAAGAAATTTTTACTAGGATAATTTAAGCAGTTATTTTAAGGTCAAATGGGGTTAGTATTTTTTCTATTATATTGAGTGCTTTACTTTTTTAATTTTCTACTTTCACTTCCGTAACAACTCCTTAATAAATGCTTTATTTTATTTAAGCAAACTTTGTAGGGGGGGGGTAAGGGTGTCAAACTGTCAATTCCTTAAGAACTCCTAAACGAATGCTTTATTTTATTTAAGCAATACTTTTATAGGGTGTAAGGGTTCTGTGATGTGTCATGAGGCAATGTCTAATTTTGTTTTTATAAAAAAGTTATTTGGTGACAATATAATGGGTGAATATTTATTATTCTAGGATTCGTATAGACTTTTGTAGGGTTTATATAGAGTCCCGTGTAATGTTTTGGTTGTAAGGTCTTATTACATGCATGTTTTATGATGCAATTTGTAGGGTTTATATAGAGTCCCTTGTAATGTTTTGGTTGTATGGTCTTATTACATGCATGTTTTATGATGCAATCATGCAAATATGACTTTTGTTGTGCGTTATAGCCATTGTCGTCAAATGATTTGTCAGGATAATTTAACCTATTCATTTGTCAAAAGATCAAATATACTTAGGGTTTCTAATGAAAGCTTTATTTTATTAATTTTCTACTTTCACTTTCTTAATATCTCCTCAACCAAAACTTTATTTTATTTCAGCATTACTTTTCGGCGGTGTACAGGGTGTAATTATTTGTCATGAAGCATGGCGTAATATTTTTTTATAAATAAAAAAATGTGGGACAACCACTAAAAATTTCAGGACGTAGACTTCTGTAGGATGTATATAGAATCCCCCGTGTTGTTTTGGTTGTATGGTTCTATTACTTGTGTAGGAAGCCATTACGAATTCAGCTGTAGGTTCTAGCTATTGGCCAGCAATATTTTGTTTGGATAATGTAACCAAGTCAGCATAGTAAGAGGATCCTTCGTCGCAAAAAGTTCCCGTCCCCATGTCTCAAGCCAATGATATCCCACCAAATCACATAAAGATGTTATTTTATATTTTTCTTAATTTTCTTTTCAAGTTTGTCAAATTTTCATTTGATTGACACACAACGGGACACAAAAAAGTGGGACAGCAGATCCACATTCATCAAATGTGCTGAATGTTTAAGAAACACAATATAAAGACTTAAATCTAATTTGTTGAGATGTTTCAAACAGTTTAAAATTTATACACTCACATTATAAATATTTATATACATATAGTTCGTCATTCACTATTTATTTGAATTACTTTTTTTTAAATATAAAATAATTAAATATAAATGGTGGATGATGCAATGACAATATATAAAATTCATATACTGTCAGTACATACATTTTTTTCTCATGTTTCAAATATATTATTGTATTAGTTCACATTGCCTAATATTAGAATGGAAGAATGTATGATGTTATATATTAGACTCATATTCCTTTTTATTACTTGCATCACACCAATTATAAGCATCAATTAGAAAGTCCTTATGGATATTTGGACACAAGATGTGCTAGAGCTTCTAAAATTTATTCTTTGATAATATAGTGGTAGCTCTCAACGCTCCTGAGGACGTAGCTACAAACTTACAATTGGCTGAACCTCGTTAACAATTATCTTGTCTTCTTTTCTTTTATTTATTATATGCCACCATTTATTTGATTATTTATGGTCAATGTTGTGCAATGATCGTTTCTGCTACCCAACATAAAATAATATTTTTCACTTCCTTAACAACTCTTAAACCAATGTTTAATTACTTCAGAAATAATTTGGTGTGGTGTAAGGGTTGTGTTATGTGTGATGACACAATGTTTAATGTTTTTAAAAGATGAACTCATTTTGGAGATGTAAGCCTAAATTTCCTCTTTTGTTATTGAATTGAATTGAAGATCTACAATGGATGAATATGTGAACAGTATATACAAAGTGAAGATGGCTTATGAGCCAAGTAACAAACTAAACTAACTTCTAACAAACGACAACAAACCAGCCTAATTAACCAAATGCGTAAAAGAGAGATATGTTGGTAAGTCTATGCCTAAACTACCCAACAGCTAGAAACAATAGCCAAGTAGATATGGTTAGCTGGCCAGGATAATGCATTAGGCTAAGACTTGGTGCTTGGAGATACGGTCACGACAGAAACTGGTGCATATGGCTTGATCAAAAGTATAGTTTGGTGCATCAATGGTAAGCTGAATTGGTGGGACTGGTGCATCAGTGGCAAATAGATTTTCTTGAATTCATTACCCCCCTCGACCTGGAGAATATATATTGATTACTACAAGCTTGGACAATAAGTGATGAAAGATGGAAGGTTCAAGAGGCTTGGTTAGGAGGTCTGTAGTTTGTTCATTTGTAGTAATATGAAGTAGATGATATAGCTTGTTTTGTAGATGTTCTCTTGCAACATGGCAATCAATCTCGATGTGCTTAGTCCTTTCATGGAAGACTGCATTTGTGTTATGTACCTGTCAGAATTATTATCACAGTATAAAATAGTAGGTTCTTGTAAGGAACTTGGGAATCTGTTAGTAGGAAATCTAGCCATTGAACCTCATAAGAGGCAATGGCCAAGGCACAGCATTCTACCTTAGATGAAGATCTTGCCACTATATTTTGTTTCTTATATTTCCAAGATATGAGGGAATCACCAAAGAACATACAATAGCCTGAGATAGACTTTCTAGTATCAAGGCATGAAGCACACTCAGAATTATAAAATCCTTGACCAGGGCAATGTTTGATGTATCTAAGGATTCTGGTGAAGGCTTGGTGATGTTTAATGGTAGGATTAGCCATGAATTGACTTAGTTGTTGGATGGAAAAGCTTATATTAGGTCGAGTGTTGGTGAGATAGAGAAGCCTCCCAACTAACTGTCTATACAAGAGAGGATCATGAAACAATGAGCTATCATGTTAATGTAAATGGGCATTATTGATTATGGGGGTCGGCACAGTCTTACAATGAAGGAATCCAGTATCAGACATAAGATCTAGGGTGTATTTTCTCTGACACAAGGTAATTCCAGCATGGTTCCTAGCTACTTCAAGGCTAAGAAAGTATTTCAATGTGCCTAAGTCTTTGATTTTGAAGAAGGAGTCTAAATGGTGTTCAACAAAATTGATTCCAGTGAGGTCTTCACCAACAAGAATCAAATTATCCACATAGATAAGGAGGGCAGTGAATGTAGAGTTGTGAAGTTTAGTAAAAAGGGAATAGTCATGGTGGGATTGCTTGTAACCCAAGGAAACAAGAGAGTCGGACAATTTTATAAACCATTGTCCACTTTCTTGTTTTAAACCATATAATGATTTGTGGAGTTTTTAAAAAATAATAGGTTGAGAAGTAGAGACTTCTGGAGGTAAGGTCATGTAAACTTCCTCATGTAGGTCAACATGAAGGAAAGCATTGTTAACATCCAATTGTTGTAGGATCTGACCAAGTTTTGCAACAATGGCCATGAGTAATCTAACAATGGTTAACTTGACCACATGGGCAAAGGTAGCATAGTAATCCAAGCCTTCATTTTGGTTGTAATCTTTGGCCACAAGTCTAGCATTTTGCCTCTCAATGGTGCCATCAGAGTGAATGGTTGACTTATCAGGTGGTAATGGAACAAGGCTTCAAGTATTATTTTGTTCAAGGACTTTAAGTTTAGTACTAGTGGCTTGGATCCATTTTTTTGATTTAATGGCTTGCTTATATGACTTTGGTTCATCTTGAATGATTATAGATATGTAGTAAGGTAGGGAATGAGTGGAAATGGAATCATAAGCCAAGACTTTACTTAAATGGTGTTTCAGATGAACTTCAGTGAAAGCAGGGTTGGTGTGGAGAAGTTTACAATGAAAATACTTGAAGTAGGATGGGGGGTTGGAGATTCTATGAGATCTCATAAGTTGTGTGGCAGAATTGTGAGAAGGGGGAAGGGAAGTGGCAATGTCTTGGTTGGGAGTTTGGGTGTTTGATGGTTATTGGTTAGGAAGGGGAGAATTGGCAATAGGTAGAGGAAGGAATAGATGTTGGTTAGGTGAATGATCTAGGAAGGATAAATGGTCATTGGTCTGTGTATGACTAGTAGTAGGAAGGTCACGAGGTTTGTGATAGGCAAATGTTTGTTCATGGAAGAGAACATTTCTGGAGACAAGGATCTCTCTACCAATTAAGTCAAACATTATGAAGCCCTTTGTGCCTGGTTTGTATCCAAGGAATAGGGATTTCCTAGATCTTGGATCTAGTTTGGTTCTATGACTGGTGAAAGTTGAGGCAAAGGCAAGACAACCAAAGACTTTAAGGTTGTCAAAGGAATGTTTCTAACCCATAAGGACCTCAAATGGTGACTTCTGTTATAGGACATGAGTAGACAACCTATTGATGAGGTACATTGCATGATTTGCAGCATACCTGATATGATCATCAAAGAGCCTAATCTTGATCTTGGTGGTCTTGAAGGCATGAGTGGCACTATGACTAGGGCTCGGGCAAAAAGGGTTCAAAATACCCTTGGACAACTCATAATGTTGATCCATGATGGTGAGCCAAAAATATCCCAAGGGGGTGTAAAGATGCTCACTAGCATCTTGGTCCATGGCTCTGACCGAGCCAAGGATGGACCAGGCCATGCGCAGGACTCAGGCCACGGGTCTGGGCAAGGCGCCAAAAATGACCCTGACACGGAGCCAGACGCATCAGGCTCCATTCCTGACCGAGACAACCCTGACCGGGTTGGGGAACTTGGTGCGCACAGTGATGCACCAGGTGCTGGGCCAGACTGGCCTGGCCAGGAAATCTGACCGAGGCGCATGCGCCTAGCATGCTGCATAAGGCGTTGGGCGTGGCTTGACCGAGTCAGGCCTAGTCAATTTAATAAGTATTGAGTCATTTTAATTTCTATAATAAATGTCTGGGCTAACTTTTGTCCAACACTTAGTTTAATTAATTTAAGCTTGTTTGTCATAATTATGCCCATAAAATTTCGGCTAACTTTTGTCCAACACTTAGTTTAATTAATTTAAGCATGTTTGTCATAAATCTGCCCATAAAAAATTGACCATAATAAAATTTGACTCATGAGTAGTTAAAACAAGCCTAAAAGTGTAACCGACACTTTAATGCTTGGACCAACTTAATATTTTCGTGAACCAAACTTATTCTAACATTGTCTAATATTATTTGGCAGGTAATTAGAGTCTAATATGGCCGTTGGAAGACATTTGCTCGAGGGAATCTTCAAGATGACCGTGGAGAGGCTTAAAGGAGCATTTATGGAGCTTTAAGGCTATGTCTGGACCGTTGCAGCTAAAACCACCTGAGCATAAAATCAACATTTGCCATGTGCCAAATTAGAAGAATCCTATGAAGCTCATCAAAGCTTGCTCGTGAGCATTAAGGAGTCTTCAAGTCTCTTAACCATTTCACTTAATGAGGGAGCCGTGCACTGAAGGTTGAGGGGAATCCCATGCTCATCCAAAATCAAAAATCAAAAAGTGTCAAAAGAGTCGAAAGTCCAAAAATCAAAAGTGTCAAAAGTGATTCTTCAAAAGTCTAAAGAATCCAACAAAAAAGAGTCTCTACAACAATTGTTCTATTCTTTCTTTCGAAGTGTAACTCAAGTCACAACATTTCAATTTTGAGAAGTTGGAGTGATTTTCTTTCACAAAATTCTTGGTTCAAAACTTGGTTTACTTAAGAAGGTCGTGGAGGATAGAGTGTTGAGTAAAACACAATTCCTACATTTTCCACAAACAAAAGTGAGTGATATACATGAGTTTGAGTGAAATGTCTAATCACGAAAGTGATAGATCTCCATTGTCCCCAAGGACGGCAACCCTACATGCAATGATCACAACACAATTTCAAACACTCCAAAGGCAAACGGAGCAAATGAAGTTGGAGTATGATAGGAGGCTTGACAATCGAGCCCATTGGAGCTCAAGTGATTCGGATAGGAGAGCCCAAAGGAGGGAAGCAAGGAGAGGGAGGAGAAGAGAAGACAACAAAGTAGAAGGAATCAAGACAAAGGTTTCAACCTTTATTGGCAAGAATGATCCGGAAGCTGACCTTGAGTGGGAGTTGAAAATTGAGCAAGTGTTTGATTGCAATTCTTACAATGAGGAGAAGAAGGTGAAAGTGGCAGCCTTGGAATTCAAGGAGTGTGCCAGGGTTTGGTGGGATCAGCTTCAAAAAGAAAGGAGGAGGATTGGTGTTGAACCAATTGACTCATGAGAAGAAATGAAGTTGATCACGAGGAGACGGTTTGTTCCTAACTCCTGTCAAAGAGATATTCATAGCAAACTACAACGGCTCACACAAGGGTCCAAAAGTGTTGATGAATATTTCAAGGAGATGGAATTAGCCCTATTGAGGTCCAATTTCCATGAAGACCGAGAAGCCACTATGACAAGGTTTCTACATTGGTTGAACCAAGACATCCAAGACGTTGTTGAATTACAAAACTATGGTGAGTTGGATGATCTAGTGCAACAAGCAATGAAAGTAGAGGAGCAATTGAGGAAGTCTAAGTTCTCTTCTAGTTCTAGTTCCAAATATCAATCATCAAGATGGGTGGACAAACTCAAAAAGGAGAGTCCAATGAAAGAAGCTACACCTAGCACCAAGGGAGCCGTGACAACAAACCAAGGTAAATTGGCCGTGGTTCCAAGTCAAAGAAGTAGAGATGTCAAGTGTTTTAAGTGCTTAGGCCTTGGACACATTACTTCTTAATGCCCTACAATGAAGACAATGATCATAACTAATGGAGAGATAGAATCTCAATCCGAGACTTGAAGTGATGAGGAGGATAGTCATGAGGAGGGAGATGCTAAAGTTCCTGAAGGAGACTTGCTTGTGGTGAGGAGGCTACTAGGGAGCCAAATCAAAGACCAAGAAGCTGACCAAAGAGGAAACATCTTCCATACAAGATGTCTAGTTGGTGGTAAGGTTTGTTGTTTGATAATTGATAGTGGAAGTTGCACAAATGTGGCTAGTTCAAGGCTAGTATCAAAACTAAACCTTGAGACTAAGACACATCCCACACCCTACCATCTACAATGGTTGAGTGAGGAAGGAGAAATGCTTGTTGACAAACAAGTGGAAGTTCCATTCACTATTGGGAACTATGAGGATTCGGTTCTATGTGATGTGGTGGATATGGAGGCTAGTCATTTGTTACCAGGACGTCCATGGCAGTATGACAAAAAAGCAACACATGATGGAAGAACCAACAAGTACACATTGATACACAACAAAAAGAGAGTGATACTTTCTCCATTAACACCTGAACAAGTGTTAGAGGACAAGTGTATCTTGAAAAGAAAAATTGCTCTAGAAAAAAAAGAAGAGAAAGAGAGGAAAACAAAAGAGAGTGAAAAGAAACAAAAAGGAAAAAAACCACTATACCTTATGGATAAGGTGGAGGATCTAAGAGTTGTTCTAACCAAACAACCCACCCTACCATTATTTTTTTTTACACGTAACTTTGTTTTGCCACAAAATATTTCTAGAATTTTTCAGGAACTAGGAATCATTAAGGAAGTTGATGACGGATGGGAGCCAAAGACACTGATCACTTGTCTTGAGATTGGGCTCATGGATGGCTTAGTCAATCAAGTAGAATTTACTAAAAATGATGCCAAATCAACAAACATCCGAAAACAAGGGAAGTATTTATAAAATGATGATATTGTGAATATTGATGGTTTGTTTCCTTTTGATGTAGGTGAAGAAGATACAATTTCGAGGTCAAAATCTCTTCAAGAAGGGGGGGATTATATGATCCTCAAAGAGCCTAATCTTGATCTTGGTGGTCTTGAAGGCATGAGTGGCCCTATGACTAGGGCTCGGGCAAAAAGGGTTCAAAATACCCTTGGACAACTCATAATGTTGATCCAT
>NC_032011.1:6560538-6560963 GCF_001865875.1 Lupinus angustifolius | reverse complement strand
CTCGAGCATGTTTATCGCACGTGTCCGTGAAGTGGTCGTTTCGCATTGGGATGCGAGATTTGCCTTTCCATAAAGCAAACCTCACATCACTCAATCTCATAAAATCATCATTAGCCACCCTAGGAGATTTTTGATTATTGCTTAGGGGGAAAACCTGATTTCCTTCTCTCCATAAACTCCACACTTCACACTTCACTCCCACACTCTTCATTTGCAAAATTTTCTAAGAGAAGGTAAAAACTTCTCTTCATGTTTCCTCTCCTTTCTTTTTTCTTCTTCCATCTTCAATCCTTGATCTCTCAACATTCAATCAATGGATGATGATGAGATTTAAGTATATTTTTCATGAACATGTCAAGAACATATTCAACCGTTGAAATTTTCTAAAACGCTTTCTAACTCATTTTCTCCTCAAAACCGAAAAT
>NC_032011.1:6557746-6560438 GCF_001865875.1 Lupinus angustifolius | reverse complement strand
AAAAGTAGAAACTTTTGTTAAAAAGGATGTTAAGGTTTATGAGTACATGAATGTCTCATAAAGCTTTTAAATGATACTTTGAATAACTTGCTTTAAAGTGGTAAGATTATCAAAGAATGTCTTAAATCGGAATATGTAGTTTTACTAAAAACCGTATGTTTAAAGTGGATGGAAACCGTGAACGGACTTTTGATGAAAAAGGATGGTCGGGAACATGTGATGTTGGACCGGATGGATGAAATGGATGTATGATCACGATGGGAAAAAGAGAAATAATTTTAAGTATTTTAGTAACGATTTTAGAAACATCGAAAACTAACGAATTTTTATTTTGGTAGTTACGAAGATATCGGTGTTCGAACCTTGAAACTAAACCACCCTTAGTTGACGAGTTAGAGCACGCTTCATTAAGGTGAGAGAGAACACATCGTGACATAGTGGTGTCCGAATATGACACCCGGATCTCCTAAACCATCTCAAAGGTTTTGAAGTTAACTTGGATTTTAAGAAACCCAAGATTTTTATGTGTGAACGCTTTTGAATATATATGATTGTTGATGAAATGTGTTGAATATTGTATATGAATGTTGTTGGGAACTTTTCTGGGTGCAGGTGTTTGAAAAACCATGTTTAAATGTGTTTCGGTTGTCGAAAAGGGCAAAAGTTTGTATTCTGTCCAAGTCCCTGTCGCTTGGGTGAGAAACTCTCGCCTGGGCGAGCACAGTCTCGCTTTGGCGAGGACTGGGCGAGGGGAAGTTTTGGTTCTGGAACTCCCTCGCCCGGGCGACAAAGCCTCGCTTGGGCGAGCAAGGGTCCCACTTAGGCGATAAAGCCCAGGATTTTGACGAAATTCTGGAACTCTCTCGCTTGGGCGAGCAAAAAGCCCGCTTGGGCGAAAAAAAACCAGGATTTTAATGAGTTTCTGGAACTCTCTCGCTTGGGCGATAATACCTTCGCCTGGGCGAGGAAAGCTTCAGTTTATTTGAGATTTAAAGATGAATTGTCGCTTGAACGACTAGTCCCCAAGTACAATGTGATGAACCCGGGTAGGGTGTGTTGTGATATAAAGGTTGTGTAATGAGATCATGGCTTAGATGCGAAGCATGACTCGACAAAGGTATGAAAGCATTGTTTGTGTTTATGCCTTGTTGGGCAAGTATCCGACGTGAGGTCGTGAACTAGGGGGTTACCCTAGTAAGGATACATGATATCACTGAACAATGATCGATGATAAATGATGAATTATATGTTTAAATTTATTTTATATCCGAGTGTAATATTCTGAGTAAGTCCACGCTGTCAATGAATTTATGTTCATTAGATGTCTTACTCTCTCTATTTCTCTTCTTTTCAATTGCTTGCTTTTAGGACGTGTGCTCGTCAGGTAGACAGCTTTGCACGGATTTGGAGCTACCCGTCCGTGATGTTCCAGGAGGGGGTATGCGGAATTAAGGAGAGGCAGTACCCTAGCTTTGGAGTTAGCCACTAGGAGTTGCTTATCATTTTGTGACTTTTGAAACACTAACGGCTTCAGTTTTCTCATGTCTTTGTTTAGTGTCTTTTGGTGATGATTAATAGTTCTTCCCTTTCTTGTTGGATATGTATATTAGGTACTTATGATCTTTTATATCTATGAAGATGTATATTCAGGAAATGTTATATCATTTCAGTTACCGTTAGGTAACCGGTGTTAATTTCCGCGTTATATGTTACTTAAAGTGATGTCCCGGAAAAGGAATGTTTTAAAAAGTAAACAATTTTATATCACCAATCTCTTTATTCAAAAAAAAAATTTACCCATTTTTCCACAATGTTTTTTAGAAGTATTTTTCGGGGCGTTACACATGCGCCTAGCATGCTGCATCAGGCGTTGGGCGTGGCCAGACCGAGTCAGGCCTAGTCAATTTAATAAGTATTGAGTCATTTTAATTTCTATAATAAATGTGTGGGCTAACTTTTGTCCAACACTTAGTTTAATTAATTTAAGCTTGTTTGTCATAAATCTGCCCATAAAAATTGACCAGAATAAAATTTGACTCATGAGTAGTTAAAACAAGCCTAAAAGTGTAACCGACACTTTAATGCTTAGACCAACTTAATATTTTCGTGAACCAAACATATTCTAACATTGTATAATATTATTTGGCAAGTAATTAGAGTCTAATATGGCTGTTGGAAGACATTTGCTCGAGGGAATCTTCAAGATGACCGTGGAGAGGCTTAAAGGAGCATTGATGGAGCTTTAAGGCTATGTCTGGACCGTTGGAGCTAAAACCACCTGAGCATAATTCATTCTGAAGCATCCTAAGTCATTTCTAAGGCCGTTGGAGCAAAGTTGCTCGTGTGGAAATTGCATATGTCCGTTTGAGACTTTATTGGTGCATTAAAGGTGCTTTATGCACATAACTTAGCCGTTGGTAGCCTACCAACTCATCCCAACGGAATCCTATGATATTTATTGAGCTCTTCAGCCACACTTATCCGTGGGAAATTCATTCCTTGACAAAGGAATCCTATGCCAACATTCAAGTGGAACAGAGGATCATTAACAAGGCAGAAAATCAACATTTGCCATGTGCCAAATTGGAAGAATCCTATGAAGCTCATCAAAGTTTGCTCGTGAGCATTAAGGAGTCTTCAAGTCTCTTAACCATTTCACTTAATGAGGGAGCCGTGCACTTAAGGTTGAGGG
>NC_032011.1:6544051-6557646 GCF_001865875.1 Lupinus angustifolius | reverse complement strand
TTCTTTTACTACTCGAATTTAGTCTAGATTAGGAGTAGATTCATTTCTTATAGAGTATCCAATGTAAACGTGCAAGGCATGCACTCTAAGTTTCCAACCGAGGGAGCCTTGATGGCTTGCCTATATATGTAATGTTCTATGTGGAGAAATAAACAACTTTGAGTCAAAATAAATTGTATTCCTTTGTGAATCAAAGAGGATTATATCCTTGTGAGATTATTCTCCAAACCTTCTTGGCTGAACCAAGATTAGAAGTTCTTATCAAGAATCAAGTTCTTGTGGCGAGCATCACTTGGCTTATCAAACAACTGAATTGTTTGTGGCGCCTCACCTCTTATCTTTTCCATCTTCTTTTATCCAAATACAAGTTATTTCCGCTGCATATCTCAAAGGCTTAACTCAACTGTGAGCCTAGGCCATACACCAACCAAGATAGATCGTTTCAAGAGCCTTTTACCCAAGAGGTTCACATCAATACTCCCAAAAATCCTTAGGCAAGTTAGCATGGAATAGGAGAGATCTTGTGGTGTTCAGGATATACATGTGTTTCATTTCCACCACATCATTTTGTTGAGGTGTTTCAATGCAAGATGTTTAGTATATGATACCGAAATTAGCATAGAAATTATGCATGGAAAAATTCGAATATATCATCAGTTGTAATTAGTTTGATTTGTTTATCAAATTGGACAGAAACAAGATTTATAAAATTTTGAATAAGGATTCTTGCTTCTGACTTAGTAGTCATGAGATGAATCCAAGTTTACTTAGTGAAATCATCCACTATGGTTAAAAAATATCTTTGTCCATGGATGGTAGGACTACCTAGTGGTATCCATATCCATATGGACAAGATCAAATGGACTCTTAGTAGAACTAGAGCTAAGATTAAAAGGTAATCTAGTCTGTTTTACAATATGGCAATAGTTACACACTTTATTAAAATCAATATTGACAAAATAAAAAGTGTGAATTACATGTTTAAGAACATTGTGTGAAGGGTAATCTAATCTAAAATGCCAAAGATCAAAATCAGGTGTAATAAAATTCTATAAACAATTGACATTATAGGAATGATTATAAGCATGTATGGCATTTCTTGTCAGGATGTAGAGTTTGTTATAAGCTTTAGCATGCTCAATAATCCTCAATGAAGTCATATCTTGAATAAGACAAGAATTTTTGTCAAATATGATCCTATAATGATTGTTCTTAGCCAATTTATGAATATATATCTTGCTGTGACTTTCTTATTGTTAGGCAATCTAATAGTGATAGATTGTATGGCAACATAATATAAGAAAAATGAAGCGTTATTTGTTTCATGATCATTAACTCCACTATCAATTATCCATGATTGATTGGTGAGAGTTATACTTGTGAGTCTTGGAGATTCTGAATTGTCTAAGCCATTGCTCATTTGATGAATGATGTGTTCATTGTTAAGACTGAGCTGCATTGAGCTTTCTTGAGGCTCTCTATCATCACTCTACTTGCATTCAACATGTGTTTGCTTATTGGTATGGATGTTGTTTATGGCTGAAATATTTTGCATTTTAGACATGAACTTGAAATGGGGAGGGAAATCATGCTTAAAATAGCATGTTTCTGTTATGTGTCACTCTTTACTACAAAAGGTACAAATTTTGTTATTGTTGTTGCTTTGTGGATATTATTTTCTAATCACTCCAGCTCCCTCATACGTTCTTGTGTTCCTATTATTATAATTCCTCGTCTTGCTTCTAGGTTGAGTCTATTGTGGTTGGTTTCTCCAAGATGGTGTTGAATTGAAATTGTTGATTGTGGGCTTAATGTTGTAAGATGTGTCTTCTTGTTGTCTCTCTTATTGTATGACTAGTGAAAATGCTTTCTTAATGTATGGGAGGGTTTCTATAAGAAGGATTTGAGCCTTCACTATGTTGTATTGGTCACCCAAGCCTTTGAGAAAGAACATCACATACTCTAATTCTCTATATCCTCTGATGATCTTCATCATTGGACATGTACACTTAATACTGCAGATAGAGCTTGGTATTGGCCTTAAAGAATCTAACTCATCTCATAGAGTTTTCAAGTTAATGAAGAAGGTGGATACATCTCGATCATCTTGTCTTATGGAATGAATTTATGATAGAACATCAGAAGTTCTAAAATGATCCCCATTGAAAAAGTGGTCCCAAAGGTCTTCTCATAACTCCTTGGCAGAATCTATGTAAACAATACTCTATGCAATTTGATGTATGAGTGATTTTGTGATCCAAGAGAGGATCATTGTGTTACACATCTCCCAAGAATAAAAAATAGCATATATTGGTTGAGGTATGGGTATAGTCCCATTGATGAACTTGAATTTGTTTTTATAAAAAAGAGCCTTACTCATAGACTTGTTCCATGAGTGGTAATTCTTTTCATCCATAGGTGGTGTAACCAAGACCATGCTTGTGTTCTCACCCGGATGAAGATAGTAAGGGTTAGTTGGATTTTGCGAGAAATCAACAGAATCTTGGCCCTAATGTGTTGTGTTTGAATCAACATCATCCATTTTGTTAATGTTGAGGTATAAAAAGAAATCGAGGAGAAGATGAAGAAGGAAAACAGTAATACAATGGAGATTGGTAGTAAGGATCTTAGACTTGCAACAGAGCTCTCAATATGAGAGCTCTGATACCATAAAAGATAAACTCGTTGTGAAGATGTAAGCCTGAATATCCTCTTTTGTTATTGAATTGAATTGATAATCTACAATGGATGAATATGTGAAAATATATACAAAGTTATATGTCAAGAGACCACTTAGCTTGCCTATGTTTTGATGAAGACAAAGAACTTAGTGAAAGCTTAAAGACAACTCAACAAAACAACATGCCAAAGATTCAAGAGCTTCATGTCTAGACTAGAGTCTTAGATGTGTCTTAGTTATTAAGTCTAGGTTAGGTAAACCTAGATTCAAATCTCACAAAGTCTAAAAATTATCATATCATTTACATGAGACAATGAGACATGCCATCTAGTTTTATTATATGTTCATGCATTAATCATACATGTTATTTGTGCATTTTAGGCATAACATAAAGGTAAAACATGTATAGTTGATAAGCATAACATATAGGTAGTTTACCAATTAACATCTTAACTGAAAATATGTCAGTTAATTGATTAAGTGAAGTGTTAATCGATTAACGTGAAAACAATCTTTAACAGTTTCAACAGGTAACTGAAAAAAGAATTTAGTTACTCTCTAACAGCCCGTTAATCGATTAACAGGCAACATATCGATTAACTGGGTGCAAAACAACTTTTCTATATAAACTGTATTTTCAACATATTTCATATACGAATTAATACATTCATTCATTCATTTTAGAATTGCTAAGTTGCATACTTTCATATTCTTTGTATGTCATATAGGCAAAGAGAATTGTATGTGAGATTAGAGTGAGGCAGTATTATGCTTAGGGATTAACATGTCATCCATTGCATATTATCAAATGTGTTCATCATTCTATCTTGTTCTTGCATGATACTTTCATTACTGTTTAGAGATTTCTTAACGGTAGAAATTACACGTTCTTCATGATTCTGATCTTATAAATATTCTTAGTGATTATGAGATTTGTATAGGGTTTATAGCTTGTTCTTTCTTATAATATTTGAGCTATTTTGTGCTCACATTACTCTATTTTTGTGTTGTTTGTGTAATAAGGAAAGTCGTCTCTTGGTGTCGTACCACCAACGAGATTAAAAAGTCTTCACCAAGACTTGGAGGTCTTGAGTTAAGAACATACTCTTGGCTGGGGTTGGATCGTAGGAAAGGTTTTCCTATGCAATTGGGTAAGGTCAAACCAAGGTAGAGGTTCTAGGAATTCAATAAGGTAGCGTTCAAGGTCTTGTAATTGGAAGTGTGTATGTAAGATACATTGGCTTCAATTTTAGTGAAGAAAATCTCCAGATTAGAGGAGAGGACTGGATGTAGTTTTGCAATATACCACAAAACGAACGAGTATAAAAACCTTGTTGTAGGTTGTTTCTTTCCCTTATCTCTTTACTGTTTTAAGTAGCTTTTAATTGCCTATTATAGCTGATATTTTGAATATAGTATTACTGCCAAATAAAGATCATTTGTATTCAAATATATCTGCTATATCATTTGTGTATAATCTGTAATTGGCTGCGTAATTGAGCCTTTCAGTAACTGCTAATTCTGTGCAACTTAATCGATTAAGTCATAGCTTTAATCGATTAACTGGGTGATTTTCCAGAATAGGGCTTTAGTGTAAATAGCAGTAAGTGAGAACTGCGACACCTATTCAACCCTCCCCTTCTAGGTGTATTTTGTCATTGATACCTAACAATCCAAGAGAGGATCATTGTGTTACACCTCTCCCAAGAATCAAAAATAGCATATGTTGGTTGAGGCATGGGTATAGTCCCATTGATGAACTTGAATTTGTTTTTATAAAAAAAGAGCCTTCCTCATGGACTTACTCCATGAGTGGTAATTCTTTCATCCATAGGTGGTGTAACCAAGACCATGCATGGGTTCTCACCCGGATGAAGATAGTAAGGGTTAGTTGGATTTTGTGAGAAATCAACATAATCTTGGCCCTAATGTGTTGTGTTTGAATCAACATCATCCCTATTGTTAATGCTGAGGTAGAAAAAGAAATCAAGGAGAAGATGAAGAAAGAAACAGTAAATGAATGGAGATTGGTAGTAAGGATCTTAGACTTGCAGTAGAGCTCTCAATATGAGAGCTCTGATACCATAAAAGATAAACTCGTTATGAAGTTGTAAGCCTGAATATCCTCTTTTGTTATTGAATTGAATTGATAATCTACAATGGATGAATACGTGAACAATATATACAAAGTTAATATGGCTTGTGAGCCAACAAACTAAACTAACTTGTAACAAACTACAACAAACCAGCCTAATTAAACACATGTGTAAAATAGAGATCTGCTGCTAAGTCTATGCCTAAACTACCCTTAATGAACAACTAGAAACACTAGCCAAGTAGATACGGTCAGCTGGCTAGGATAATGCATTAGGTCAGGACTTGATGCTTGGAGATACGGTCAGGACAGAAACTGGTCCATCTGGCTTGGTCATTTGTCTTGATCAAAAGTGTAGTCTGATCTGGTGTATCTATGGTAGGCTGAATTGGTGAGACTGGTGCTTGAATTCATTAGTTTTTCATAAAAGAGGTAATTTGGGGATAATAAATGAAAATGGTTTTAATTTAAGATGCAAATAGACTTTCGTAGGGTTTATATAGAATGCAAATAGGCTTTCGTATGGTTTATAGAGAATCTGTTGTAACGTTTTGGTTTTATGGTCTTATTACATGTTTTATGAAGTTCTTACAAGTTCTATTTTGAGTTCTAGCCATTGGCAAAAATATTTTGGTAGGATTATTTAAACTATTCATTTGTCCAAATGTCAAATGTGCTTAGCGTTTAATAAATCAAATATAAACAAAATTAAATAAAGAATAATATTTTTCTATTATCTTAAATGTTTTATTTTGTTACTTTTCTACATTTCCTTAACAACTATTCAACCTAAGCTTTATTTTATTTCAGCAACACTTTTGTTGGATGTAAGGGTTGTATTATGTCTGAAGAAACGTTGTGTAATGTTTCAAATATAGATAATTTGGCGAAAATGGGTGAAATCTTTTTAATATAGGATGCATGTAGACTTTTGTAAGGTGCATATAGAATCCCTGTATTGTTTTGCTAATATAGTTTTATTACATGTTGTAAGAAGCCTTTACGAGTTCTTTTGTGGATTCTACCCATTGGCAAGAAATGTTTTGTTAGAATAATATAGCTATACATGTAAGATTAAATACCCTTACTGTTTAAAAGATTCAATATAAAAAACTTTAATATAAATAATATTTTTTCTATTATTTTTAATGTTTTATTTTATTAATTTTCTTCTTTTTAAATCAACGCTTAATTTAATTTAAGAAATATGTTGTGCGGTGTAATGTCCACATTAACCAGAAAGAAACTGTGCTTGGGCTATAATAATATAGATGGAATTGGGTATTAGAATAATAGTCCAATTAGAATTTAAACTATTTGGAATATAACATATATTTAAACTATTTCAAAAAGTATGGGAGACTTACATCTCAACCAATGCAAAAAATACTATAACTTATGAGAGAAGCGGGTGAGGGCAGCTGTCTTTTGAATTTCTTAAATTTTCTTTAAAATATTTATTTTACCTAATTTATTAAAGAGTGTAATATTTATGTATTGTCAGTGTAAAGATTCATACACATAATACATCATCACCGTTGATTTTAATTACTTTTTTTAAGAGTCGATAATGATTAAAAATAAATGTCGGATTGACAATATATAAAATTCTTCTACTGTCAATACATACATTTTTCTATTTTCATGAAAATATTTACTTTACCTTCTCAACACTAGTTTGAATCCTAAGAATGTCTATAAAAGATTTAATATAAACAATATTTTTTTTGTACAAATCTACTTATGTTAATTTCAATGAGTAAGAGAAGATTAGTTTGAAATATCAACCTGCCAAATGATTCAGGTGCATTATGCCCAACACCAAGGCATGTGCATATACAAAGAAACACACACACATATATATATATATATATATATATATTGAATACCCCTCCCCTCAAGCTTAAGAGTATAGATTAAGCACTCCAGGCTTGCCTAATAAATAGGAAAAAGGCTTAGGTTCCAAAGGTTTGGTTAAAAGATTAGTATCCTTTTCTTTAGTAGAAATAGGCAATAGGTGAAATAGTTTATTTTGTAGCATTTCTCTAGAAATATGGCAATCAATTTCAATATGTTTTGTGCATTCGTGAAACACAACATTGGCTGCAATGTATCTAGCAGAGGCACTATTAGAATATAAAAAAGTTGATTGTTTGAAGAAAACATGGAAATCTTGAAGAAGACAAGTGAGCCATTGTATTTCACATGAGGCAATGGCAAGAGCACAATATTCAACCTCGAAGGAAGATCTAGAAACTGTATTTTGTTTCTTGCATTTCTATGAAACTAAAGAATCACCTAAGTACATATAATATCCAGATATAGAACGTCATGTATCATGTAAAGATGCCCAATCTGAATCACAGAAGCCCTTTATTTGTAAAATAGAACTGGTAGGATAAAATAATCCCTGGCCAATGGTGCCCTTTGTATACCTATGAACACGGGTCATGGTCTTATGATGGTTGGTGGTAAGGGAAGCCATAAATTGGCTGAGTTGTTGTATGAAAAAACTAAGACCATACCAATAAACACGGGTCATGGTCTTGTAGCAAACTGAGCCAAAAACTTTGAAATGCTTCAAATTTGGGATGAGCCCCGACCAAGCTTCCTCTAGAGTTGTGTTTGCCAGCCTCTTAGTAGGACACTTGTTCAAGATATAGGTTGTTGTGGAGACTGCTTCTTCCTAAAACCTTTTGGGTAGCTTCTTTGTCTTCAACATGCTTCTTTCCATATTTAGGACAGTTCTATTAACCCTCTTAGCTGCACAATTATGTTGAGGAGTATATGGTGCAATTACCTCATGAGTTATGCCTTCTTATTCACAGAAGTGGTGGATCTCATGAGAATTATAATCCCCTCCACCGTCACTCCTTAACAGTTTCAGTTTCGTTCCACTTTGTTTCTCCACAAGTGCCTTATAGCTCTTGAACTTGCCAAAAAATTCACTCTTTTTCCTTATCAAGTAGATCCACATTTTCCTTATGAAGTCATCCTTGAAGTTCACAAAGTTGTTGTTCCCTCCAAGTGATTGAACTTCAAGGGATCCACACACATCTATATACACTAATTCAAGTGGTCTAGCGGACTTGGTTGGTATTTGAGAACTGGATGAGTTTCTAGTTTACTTGCTTGTGAGACACTTTTCACACAATTCAGTTGATGTTTTGATGTTAGTATTCCAGCCACCATTCTATTCTTGCACAACAATTTCAAGCTGCTGAAGTTGAAGTGACCAAGTCTTTGATGACAAATCCATGTGTCATCAATAATGGATTCTAAATACTTATGTTCCTCAAGTTGAATACCAATCTTGAAGGTTCTATTTTGAGAGAGTGGAGCCTTCAAGATTAGGACTCCTTTTTTATTAAACACCTTCAACATCCTATCCTTCAATATCATGTTGTATCCTTTTTCAAGTAATTGGTCTAGGCTTAACATAATGCTTTTCATCCTTAGAACATACAACACATTAGAGATGTAGGAGATTGATCCATCATTCTTCATGATCATCACTTTCCTAACTCCTTCTATAGTGATGACACTATCACCTGCAAACTTAATCTTTGTCTCAACAGAATTATCCAAGTTCACAAACCACTCTTTTTGCCCTGTCATATGATTTGAACACCCTGTGTCAAGGTAGCAACTCTAAACTTTAATCACATAGGGTTGTCACCAACAATAGAGCCTCATCTGAATCACTAGCCTCTTGATAGGAATCTTCTCTTTTGGCTAATAGTAACGCCTCTTCTTTTGAGTCCTCAAACATGGCTAGTTTGGCCTCTCATTCTTTAACATGAGTGACCCTTTTGTCTTTGCATTCTGAAGCAAAATGACCATTTTTGTCTTCTTCTGAGTCCTTATTCTTGGCTAGTATGGTTTCTTCTTCTTTGCATTCCTTCTTCTTCATATCACTCAATTGATTATACCATTTATTGGCCTTCCTGATTTGACAACCATGATCCTGATTGCTAGAGTTGATTCTTTGAGAATCCAACCCATATCATCTTGAGCTTTCAGCCTCAACCCTCTTGTCACTTTGCCACTTTCCTTTATCTCTCTTAAATATGTCACAATGCCCAAGATTTTTTTTCTTAAATTGAGCACTCAAGGCCTGCTGAGATTGCCTATTTCTTTGTCTCTCTAGGAATCTTTGTTCATGAGCTTCCAATGAGCCTTGCAGATCATCAATCTTGAAGGTTTCAAGATCTTTTGACTCCTCTATTGCCACTACAATATGATCAAACTTGAGTGTAAGAGTTCTAACACTACAACATATTTTGTATTTAGTGGAGATTTTTTATGCGATTAGCATAGGTTTTTAACCTCCACAATATAACTAGTGGAGGTTTCAAAAACCTCCACAGTTATGACCGCTAGAAGCGTTTTGCGGAGGTTTTAGAAAACTCGTGGTATCTATACATTTTTAGCGGTTTATTTGTGGAGGTTTTAACCTCCACTATTTATGGAGGTCTTTGTAATGTTTACCATGGAGGCTTTAAACCTCCATTATTTGAGAAGGTTAATTATGGAGATTTTCAACTTCCACAACTTGAAATAACATATAGTGATCTGCTAAAAGAGGTAATTATTATATATTTCTACATGATTTCAACTTCAATTTAATTTTATAATTTTCACAACTTTAATCTCATTAATTTATAATTATTATTTAAATATACAATACTAAATACAAATGTTCTTAACAATAATAAAATTGCATTGCAAATAATCAACGTAACATGACATAGTTGAATGAGTTATAATCCATCATTCATTATAAATCCAAATATATCATAAAATCTCAAAAAACTAAAAATAGTCTCATATAACACTTTAAAAATAAAATACACAACAAAACTTTCTTGAGCTTCAATTTTCTCCATGGCAATGGTCATCTGAAACTCAGTTTCCTACTATGTTGTGGACCATACGTTGCTGAAGTTTATCCAATCCTTGTGAAAGTGCATCTTCAGCTTGTTTAGATGATAGGTGAAGATTGTCAATACTAGCAATTTGTTGATCATTCAAAGGCTCAAGTTGCGGCACAATGATCTGCAATGAAAGGTCAAGTAATTTATTAAGGTATACATTATATAAAAAATTTAACTATATGTGCAAAGTGTAACATGCCCTGAATAGTGAGTCTTGTCTAGGAAGCAACCCAAGTAACAAATCCAAATGGATAGACATCTATTGTATTACCAAAACATCATATAGATAAAATATTTTTGTTCTAATATGATCAATGTATCAAAAACATGCCAAATGAATTCAATTTATGCAAGTTTTAACTTCAACAAAGTTAAATATATTATAGAGTAAATTACACTGATACCCCCTGAGTTTTAGTGAAATTACACAAACCACCCCTCACTTTTCTAAACTTACACAAACCTCCCCTAGTTTTATACTTTCATTACACTGATCACCCCTGTATAATAAATAAGTGTAATTTTTTAAACAAAAAATGTGATAAATGTAATTAAGTTAAACAAAACATGATATATTGTGTAGACAAATCTAAATAATATACAAATCAATATATCTTTATTATTTTTGGTTCGTTACACTACATTATAAGAGTGATTTAAACAATATATCATGTTTTGTTTAACTTATGTGCATTTATCACATTTTTTGTTTAAAAGATTACACTTATTTCTTATACAGGGGTGGTCAGTGTAATGAGAGTACAAAACTAGGGGAGGTTTGTGTAAGTTTAGAAAAGTGAAGGGTGGTTTGTGTAATTTCACTAAAACTCAGAGGTATCAGTGTAATTTAATGTACATTATAACATAATAAAAAAATGTAAGCAGTTGTGATAATCAGATTCATGCTATGGTATGTACATTTAGAAGATGTGATGAGCGAGATCCTCCAATCCATATAATATTTTTTATTAATATTCCTTAACAGTTATAGCTATTCAATCATTATGATGTTTGAACCTAGGTATAATTAGAGATTAAGAGAATCTAAGATAACTATAAATATAGGGTTTGGCACGTGAACAAAATAGAACGGCAAGGAATGAAATGGAAAAGGGAGGACCATGACATAATAGAATGATTTTGTTCTCTTCTCCTTTTTGAAATCAAAATGCCTCAATTTTTGACTTGCATCTAGAGTTCTATTAAAGAAAAGAAAAAGAATAGAACTCATAAGAATATTCAAACAAAACCAAAATAGAAACAAATACAGAGACAAAACCAACCAAAGCAATCAGAGGAACCCGAAATTCAGAATAAGAAAACAAGATCACTACTATTTGATCATAATCTGGGTGGGATAGAACAATCAAAGGTGGTGTCCTTTTAAGATAAAAATTCGAATTGCATTTGTATTTGAGTGAAGTGGATTTATTTAATGAGGATTTGGTGAAGCATGCAAAGAATGAAGATTTATATATGGTTAGAAGGCACTGTATATGTACAATATACTCACTGTACACTCTGACAACAACGCCATTATAGCCGGAGAAGAAGAAGAAGACATACACACTCTTTCTGGCCTTTATATTTCCCCTTCAATTTGTATAAATAATTATATTTTATGAACACAAACAAAAACGAAAAAGAGAGAGAAAGAAGCACAGTGTGTAGTTATATAGTTATAGTGCTATGTGCCTCGAAGGTAACACCAACTCCGATCCTTTCAGCATCTGCCTCTGCTTGTCTGGAACCAAAATCATTTCAATTCACACATTTGTTTCATCAAAAGAAAACAATACTACAAAAAGACTGTTTGCTAAAAAGCTTAGATACTTAGTATGATTGAGAGAATATTTTGAAATTCAACTTATGATATGGTGTAGATACATTACCAAACATTTATAAAAAAACATATATTTCATATATATGTAGAATAATTGTAAAGGGGTAGAATTTCCTGTAAACTTTATAGGAAAACTATTTATAAATAGATCATAAGAAATTATAGTTTTCACATAATAAGAATAGTTATACATTACTAACCTTTACTCATGGATACGTTACTCCATTTAGTTGTTGTTTGGGGTTGTTGGGTTATAGAGTAACTTTTCTATCTCCTTCCCGTTCTTACTATGCTCTTCCTTAAGTGATGGCTGATAGAGCAATCTTTATGGGCAGAGATAGGGACAATGTTTATGGTCCTTTTTCTTGTTAGTATAGTGTTTCCATCAAGCACTATATATAGGTTCTTTCCCAAAAGTCTTAACATTTCATTGATAACTCTTCATCCAAGAGTTATGTCATTCAAACAATGAAATAATATATTCATCTTGTCACAAGAGGCATATTTCTTACATTCTCCCACTTGTCTCATGTGACAATACAATTCATGATTTTATAAACATGAAACATAATGCGCATATTCAGAATATGTTTTCCATATTCATTACATTACAAGTCACGATTAAGAACAAAAACTAATAAGAGTCATGACGATTGTACATCACTTATTCAATATAGTCCCTTCTATGTATTACTATATTAGCTTTATTCTTAACATGACACATTAATGAGAATCATATAATAATGTCATTTAGAAAGAAAATTTTATTTTCAACATTATCATTCTCACGTGTGTACATAAGTGTGAAAATAAAATATTAATCAGAAACTTAAATATTAACGAGCTCGAAATGTCAAAATATTGAGACTTTATTAATAACATAATGTTCAAAATTCATTCACAAACATAATATCCATATTTGTTACATGACCAGTAAATATTTTGGGCGGTAACCCTTTCGTCAAAGGATCTGCAATCATAAGGTTAGTGCTAATATGCTCAATTGACACTCAAAGTTTCTGAACTTCTTCTTTAACGGCAAAGTATTTCACCTTCATATGTTTAGCACCTTTCGAATACTTGTCGTTTTTTAGAAAAGAAGACTGCTGCGGAATTAGCACAATATATTTTCATCGGCTTGGCAATACTGTCGACAACCCCAAGTCCTGAAATATAGTTTCGTAGCCATTTAGCATTAACTGTGGCCTCAAAGCATGCCACAGATTCAGCTTCCATAGTGGATGCACCAATGACAGTTTGCTTCACACTCTGCCATGAGATAGCTCCTCCAGCTAATAAATACACATAACCGAAAGTAGACTTTCTTGAGTCTATGCATCCGAAAAGTCTGAATCTGAATATCCAACCACCTCAAGGTGATTTGATCTCCTATAAGTAAGTATGTGATCCTTTGTACCTTGTAAGTGTCTCAAAATTTTCTTTGGAGCTTTCCAACATTCTATACCAGGATTACTCTAGTATCTTCCTAACATTCCAACTACAAAACTAATAGTTGGTTGTGTACAAGTCTGAGCATACATTAAACTCACAACTATAAGGAATTTCTTCCATTTGCTTCCGTTCCAAATCATTCTTTGGACATTGCATCATACTAAACTTGTCTCCTTTCTGAATTGGAACAGGAGATGTTGAATATCTATCCATTCTGAATCTCTCTAAAAAAAATTAATATATGCTTTCTGAGACAAGCCAAAAAGTCCTTGTGATCTATCACGAAATATTTCTATTCCAATCACATAGATTGCCTCACCTATATCTTTCATTTCAAAATTATTAGAGAGAAACACCTTAGTCTCATTTAAAAGACCAAGATCATTAGTTGCAAGCAAGATGTCATCAACATATAGAACTAAAAAGATAAACTTACTCCAACTGGTCTTTAGGTATATACATCGATCAATAATATTTTCCTTAAACTCAAAGGATACAATAGTATCATTAAACTTAAGATACCAATATCGTGAAGCTTGTTTAAGTCCATATATTGATTTCTTAAGTTTACACACCATGTGTTCTTTT
>NC_032011.1:6505516-6543951 GCF_001865875.1 Lupinus angustifolius | reverse complement strand
TGGTTGATCCATATAGACCTTTTATGTTTAATCCCCATTTAGAAAGGCGGTTTTCACATCCATTTGGTGTAACTCCAAATCATAATGAGCCACCAATGTCATAATAATCCTAAGTGAGTCTTTCTTAGAGACTGGTGAAAACGTCTCTTTATAATCAATGTCATATTTCTGAGTATAGCCTTTTGCTATAAGTCTGACCTTATAACGTTATAAGTTACCATAAGAATCACGTTTGGTTTTGAAAACCCACTTACATCCAATTGTTTTGGAATCTTCTGGTAACTCAATAAGGTCCCAAACCTCATTATGTTTCATAGATTTTAACTCATCTTTCATGGCATTTAACCATTTATCAGCATTATCACTATCTATGGCTTGTGAAAATGTAACTAGGTCATTCTCAATTCGAATGTCACATTCTGACTCATGTAGGTAAACCACATAATCATCAGAAATAACATATCGTCTTTCTGTTTGAGATCTTTTTAATGCTATCTCTTCTGATTCCTCTATAATAGGTTCATCAACTTCATTTTCATTAATGGAATTATTTTGTTGTTCTCCATCATTACTAATCGGTTCAATAACTTGAGGAACAACATTATTAGGGACACAAGTAAATGGAACTTGTACCCTCACTTCTTGAATTTCCATTTTACATGGTGTTTCACTCCCACTAATCTCATCATTCTCGATGAACCTAGCATTCCCAGTCTCAACAATTCTTGTAGTATGGGTTGGACAATAAAATTTATACCCTTTTGATTTTTCTGGATAGCCAATGAAATAACCACTGATTGTTCTTGCATCCAGTTTCTTTTCTTGTGGATTATAAATTCTAATTTCCGTCGGGCATCCCCAAACATGCAGGTACCTTAAACTAGGTTTCCTTCATGTCCACAGTTCAAAAGGAGTCTTTGGAACTGCCTTACTAGGAACCATATTTAATAAATACATGGCGGTCTTTAAAGCATAAGTCCACAAGGAAATGGGTAAAGATGAATTACTCAACATCCTCCTAAATATATTCAACAATGTTCTATTACACCTTTCTGATACACCATTTTGTTGTGGTGTACCTGACATTGTGTATTGTGCACATATGCCACGACTTTCAAGTAATTTAGAAAATGGATCTAGATGTTGTCCATTTTCATCATATCTTCCATAATACTCACCACCTCGATCAGACATGATAATTTTCACCTTTTTATCTAATTGTCTTTCAACTTCACTAATGTAAATCTCTAAGGCTTTTAGCGCTTGAGATTTATCAGACAATATATAGTTATGTCCATGACGTGAATAATCATCAATGAATGTAATGAAATATTTTTCTTTATTGAAAGAATTAACATCCAAAGGTCCACAAATATATGTGTGTATAATTTCAAGAAGCTTAGTGCTTTTTGTGGCTCCTTTCTTTGTGTGTTTTAATTGTTTACCTTTAATACAATCCACACAAATATTCAGATCGGTAAAATCTAAATCCGGAAGGATGTCATTCTTTACTAATCTTTTCATTCTTTCTTTGGAAATATGTCACAAACGTTTATGCAACAAGTAAGCAGAACGTTCATCAATTAAGCCACGCTTAATTCCAACATTGGGATGCAAGGTTAAAAGTGTTTTAGAGAAAAGATTATCAAGTTTTAACTTGTACAATCCATCACATAATATACCATGACCAATTAAATGAGTATATTTATACAAACTGAAATATTCATAACCAAATTTAAAAGAGTATCCAACAACATCAAGTTTAGATAAAGAAACCAAATTCCTAGATATATTAGGTACATAAAGAGTTCAAATAGATTTAAATAATATCCAGTGTCAAGGATTAAACGATAAATCTCGACGGCTTCCACTAGAACCTTCACTCTTTTTCCCATAAAGACAATTTTTTCATTTGGACTTATAGTTCGGGTCATAATGAAACCCTACAGAGTATTAGAAACATGAGCAGTACATCCAGAGTCAATCCACCAAGTATTATAAGGAACTTCTTCTAAGTTTGATTCAAAACATACATAAGCACTACGCTTACCTTTCTTTTCAAACCAATCTTTACGTTTTGGACAATCCTTTTGGAAATGTCCAGTCTTTCTACAGAAATGACATTTGTTATCATGATGTTCCTTCTTGTGGATTTGAGAAGAGGACTCATTAATCTTTAAGAGTCCATTCCCTTTCTTGTCATGTTTCTTACTGACTTTCTTTCTAGCTCCTCGATGATTAAAATAATTGATGGAATGATTTCCTCGACTCCTCGTTATAATATACCATGACCAATTAAATGAGTATATTTATACAAACTGAAATATTCATAACCAAATTTAAAAGAGTATCCAACAACATCAAGTTTAGATAAAGAAACCAAATTCCTAGATATATTAGGTACATAAAGAGTTCAAATAGATTTAAATAATATCCAGTGTCAAGGATTAAACGATAAATCTCGACGGCTTCCACTAGAACCTTCACTCTTTTTCCCATAAAGACAATTTTTTCATTTGGACTTATAGTTCGGGTCATAATGAAACCCTACAGAGTATTAGAAACATGAGCAGTACATCCAGAGTCAATCCACCAAGTATTATAAGGAACTTCTTCTAAGTTTGATTCAAAACATACATAAGCACTACGCTTACCTTTCTTTTCAAACCAATCTTTACGTTTTGGACAATCCTTTTGGAAATGTCCAGTCTTTCTACAGAAATGACATTTGTTATCATGATGTTCCTTCTTGTGGATTTCAGAAGATGACTCATTAATCTTTAAGAGTCCTTTCCTTTTCTTATCATGTTTCTTACTTACTTTCTTTCTAGCTCCTCGATGATTAACATAATTGATGGAATGACTCCCTTGACTCCTCATTCTGGTTTCCTCTTGAACTAACATACTATGCAATCAATTCATGCACATTCCATTTATCTTTCATGGTGTTATAGTTCATTTAGAAAGGACCAAATTTGGAGGGTAATGAATTTAGTATAAATTGTACAAGGAAGTTTTCATCAACATCCATTCCCAATGTCTTAAGTCTTGCTGCAATGTTTGTCATTTCAATGACATGTTCATGCATAGTTTGAGAACCATCAAATTTCATGGTGGTCAATGTACTCATTAGTGTCTCAGCAAGAGACTTGTCAGCAGTTTGGGAGCGCTCTTCCACAAACTTTAACATTTCTTTAGTACTTTCACTTTTAGGAAGAGCTGACTTAATGTTGCCACCAATACTCATTCACATATACATTAGACTCAATTTGTTTGATCTTTCCCAATTTCTATAGTGAACTTTATGTTCTTCAGTGCTTATATTAGTAATAGCACTTGGCTCATCTTCTCTAAGTGATAAATCCAAATCCATTACCCTAAGGTAAAATTGGATTTGTTTACTCCATTCAGAGAAGTTAAGTCCCTTGAAAGTTGGAACATATGAGAATTGTGGATGCAAAGCAACATGTACTACAATCAATGAAATCAAACAAAAACGTTAAGGCTTTGAGTTACATGCAAAATTAATTCAGATTACTTCAGAAGTGTATATTAATATCTAAAGGCTTTAGGTAATCCATCAATATACCATACTAGACATAATGATACTAAAGGAAATTCACATAATTTGGCAATAATGTCCACAAATATTATAAACATTTACTATCTTTGGATATATAAATATAACTAATGATACATTTACCCTACCAACATTCATGCTCATTGATTATAAGATCAAATAACCAACATTTGGGTGATTCTTAACTGTGTTATAATAATGAACTTCAATTTACTCATAAACAAATAATTGCTATATCATTCATAGCATCAAACTAATGAGTAAATGAAATATGATCATACAATGTGGAAGTAGATAAACATAAAGATTTGACCACTTTAGTGATTTAAAAATCTATCATACAACAATTCCAAACAAATGAAATATGATCATACAATTGGAATTAAATAGCCATAAAGATTTGACCACTTTGGTGATTAATAAATCTATCGTACAATAATTCCAAACATCTAACAAGTCATAATATTACACATACATATGACTCTCAAAATTGTACATAAGTTATAAAATTACATACATGTGAAACAATTGCAACAAAAACACAAACAATTGCAACAAAAGTTTAAATGAAACTTTGACTAAATTATATATATATCATGTTAATATTATATACAACATATATAATACATATATTTAACGTTATATATATAATATATATATGTTACATTACTGTATATATATATATAAAAAAATGTTCATACATATTAAATTAATACCCTTTTTATGTATCTGTAACAACGTCGTATATATACTAAAGAGAAGCAGATATAAGTATGTATGTATAATGTTGCACATAAAGGAACGGTACTAAAGAGAAGCATCCTTTATGTTACTGTTCATGTTGTGTAACAATATTTGTTCACTTTTTCAAATAACTCTTATTTAGGATCAAATCATCATTAATGGAAAACTATAAGTTCTTAAACACAGTTTTCTAATACCACATGTAAACTTTATAGGGAAACTATTTATAAATGGATCTTAAGAAATTATAGTTTTCACATAATAAGAATAGTTATACATTACTAACCTTTACTCATGGCGATACGATCCTTCATTTAGTTGTTGTTTGGTGTTCTTGGTTTCTAGAGAAACTCTTCTATCTCCTTCTCGTTCTTACTATGTTCTTGCTTAAGTGATGGTTCTTTTATAGGCAGAGATAGAGACAATGCTTTTGATCCTTTTTCTTGTTAGTATAGTGTTTCCATCAAACACTATATATAGGCTCTTTCCCAAGAGTCTTAACATGTCATTGATAACTCTTCATCCAAGAGTTATGTCATTCAAACAATGAAATAATATATTCATTCATGTCACAAGAGGAATATTTCTTACATTTCCCTCTGTTCTGATAGCCACCACAAACCACCTCGAAGAGGGACTTTAGGCTTGTCGAAAATGGTACTCATACGTAAAAGAGCCAAAAAAATACAACGCCATACCCTTCTCTTCCATCGCAACTACGACCAGACCTTTCTACGATCAGAAGTAATTTGAGGAGTAGCTCCCCATATTAATGCAATTATATTCCCATTTTTCGAATGTTGCATCGATATTATTGCAATTATTGATTAGGTTATTAATTAAAGTCATAAGGAAGAAGAAGAAGTGAATAATGTTACTTGAATGTCATCGAGAAGAAGACCCATAATCTCTTCGGTCTTAGTGGACAGTGAATGAGCGACGCATGTTAACCAAACTTCCTCCATCATTCTCACCCCCATCAGTGCCATTCTTCTCTCGATCAAATTGTGCCTCAGAATTTAACTGTAGCTGGAGGAAAAGGAGAAGATAGTGGAATTAGGGATTTAGGTTTGGATTATTGTTGAATATTTTCGTATGTCAAGTGAACCGTATCATTCAAGTAACAAAGTCCAGTATATACCAGGATATCGTCCTCAGAAGGCAAAATGGAATTATACTAATTCTTAAAGAAGTGGATTGAGTATATATATATACAAAATTTGAGATTTTGATAATTGTTTTGTTTTGAAATAAAGTTGTAAAATTTTAAAGTTGAACTATGAATTTAAATAAATTGAGATTGAAGTTCATCATTCTTTCCATTTGCATTCCTTAGATTCAATTGCGTATACTTATGAAGTTGCAGACTTTGATGCACATTTTCTTCAAATCATTTGTATCAATTTCTTGAGTACAAAATCCTTAGATAATTACTCAAATACCAATTCATTGGATATTTAACTAATTATCTAGGCTTACGTTTAATGTAAAAGCAATTCATACATTATTGTCCATTCCTAGAGTAATGATGTATCAAGGAAGGTAAACCAGATTCGATACCAAGTTCAACTTCTCAGTTAAACTTTGATCTAAGATCAAGAATTCACTAGCAAATTAAATTCAAGCATTACGAATAGGATAAATTTTCCAAAATCAAATAAGTTAATACATTAAAGAATTGAATCCATGAGTACAAAAGTTATAAGATTACATTTCAATCCCAACACTTATGAACTAGCCACTCATTCTTGTCATTACAACACTCTTATCATGAGAAATTACAAGAAATTATGGGTCTAAAGTCGTTCCCACAACTTCTCTTCTCTAGTGTTTCTCTCTAAATTCGTGTGAAAATGTTTGTTAAATGGTTGGATAACCCCCTTTTCAGTTTGTAACTGCCTTTATATGTTCCAAATTCTTTTCTCTCACTCAAGCTACAGATTCTCGCTTGAGCGAGAGAGATAAACATTTTGCGTCGTGAACATCCCACTTGGGCGAGGGATAGGCAGAGCATCCCACTTGGGTGAGGCTCCTTTGCTTGGGAGAGAGAGGGGTGTCGTGTTCCTAAACTCCAAACTTCTCATTGTTCTCCTCTTTTTCATACTTTTTGTACTGCAATTGATATAAATATATGTAAATTCCTAAACAAGATAAAATTAGACTAAGTTGTTAGGATTTTTACACAATTTGTATCCTTACTACACACTAAGTGCCCAAATTCATATACATTTCATGCATAATTTGGCACTTCACAAATTCCTCCCAACCTAGAATCTTGCTCGTCCTCAAGAAAAGTAACCAAGTTCAATTCAATTGAGAGGATTGGTGGTTTTTCAAAAAGTTTTCATCCAATCATGGCAACATGCAAATTTATTCACTTTCTTTTCACAAAAGCCTGTTTCATGATCAATCATAATGATCTAAGTTCCAACTGATACAAAATACAGATCAGTTCAATTTCAAACAGAATAGCAAGAATAACTACTCAATTCAATCAAAGGAACTCTCTCATGCTCACAAGTTAAGTGTTTCACTCGCTTCTTTTCTGAATCCAAACAATTTGACTTTGCCTTTCATTTCAATCAAGTCATGTACACAAGTTCAACCATGGATCTCATGGACTTAACATAGGGTTGTAATGAGGCCTGACTACAAAGAAACTTGGTTTTTCTAGGATACAAAAAGGAGGTAGAACATTAGTGCATACTCATACTTCCTACATTTGCTCACTTTGATTTCACTTCCAAATTTCTTAACCATTTGATTCTCCTTCTTCTTTAGTGACCCTTCCTTTTGAGTGTTGCCTTTTTATCATGATTCATACATTATTTAATTTCATTTGATTTTCTCATGCTCATCATTTACACAACTTGAAGAAGGAGATTCTTTAATTCACTTTCCAACCCATATACATAAATCACAAGCTTAGCCATTGCTCAGCAGTACAATTAAAAACCATATGCACTAATAATCTTTCTCCATAGGTGTGGGGATTGATGTATTTCATTTTAGCTAGGATGCATGATTTTCAAAAATAATGCAGTTTCAGCTCAAAGGGGCTACAAAGAATTGGATTCATAATTCAGGGTTGGCTTTCTCATTGTAGTTTATCTATCCTAGACTAGGCCTTAGTCATCTGCATGCTATTCCATGCTTAATGGCAACCAAAAATCAGGCAAAGTTAATTCATGTATTCCAGCAAAGACACTCATCTGTGTTTGGGTGCACTCTTTCTCACCAAGTGTTAGGCCATATTCCTTTGTTTAAACTCTCATTATTCAACCTATTCAGTTTGTGTCTGATTCAACATCCACATCCTGAAAGCAGCGAAACTCAAAACCTTAATCATTTTCAATCATAGGTTTCTTTTTCTTAGCATGAAGACACAATTGGACTCAAACACACATCTTTGTTTAACCAGACACAACTTCATTGAACTAAAACAGTCTTACTGAGTTAATACAAACAAGATTAACATACAACCTGAACATACAACCTAAACAAACAACCTAAACATACAACCTGAACATACAACCTAAATATACAACCTAAACAAACAACTTAACATACAACCTACACATACAAAACATAAAACATAAACATAATTAAAACAAAAGAACCAGTTTTTTGTGTTGTTCACTCAATGCTCATCAAAGAAAATAGTCTTCATCCTCTTCAGTATCCTCTTCATTATCCTCAGAAGCTCCTGCTTCCTATGGAAAGGTAGGCATGGCCCCAGGCCATGGAAACTGTTTAGTAAAGTCTTTCGGGCTCATTCAAAAATTGTTACCCAGATATTGAACCTGATATGTAGAATAGAGGCCTTGATGCTAATGCATATGTCTTTGACGCGGAATGTCATTTTGGAGCTCCACATGCTCCATAGGAACTTTGAGCTCACTAATCTGCTGCTTCCATGTCAAATTTTGGGGCTGATGTTGTGGGTGATATTGTAGTTGTTGGTGATGTTGTTTATCGCGCCCCGATTTTCGACTGCATAATTTATTTAGAGTCGCCACTACATTTTATAGTTAAAAATGTAAAAAAAACTCTTTTAAGCTCAATTATGTTGGGCTTTGGATTTTTGATATCCATGTTCGGGAGTCGGTTACAAGGTAGTGAAGGTATTGGCACCCTACTCACCCGCCTTAGGCGGCACCCTTCAGTAAATTATATGACTTTATTAAATTTTTATATTTATTTGGTTATTTAATTAATTATTAAAATGGAAAAAAATAGTTTTTATTATTGTGCCTCACAATATAAACCTTGGTCCTACGTGCCCTTCTTTTAGATAGGGAATCAAGGCTATGTAGTTCTTTTAGTACAAAAATGTTTGTTGGTTGGGTATTTTAATTGAGGACAAAAGCGGCATAACACGGCCGTCAAAAGGATGAGTTGAGAAGAAAGAAGCCCCTAGGGCGACCGTCCCTCCATCCTTTATGCTGTTGGCAAATTTTATTAATGAAAATATTTATTTTGTGTATTTATGAAAAGTGTTTTAATTAATTGTTAATTTAATTGAAAATGGTATTTTTTATTTCTTTTAGGAATTAATCGAGTGAAAGGAAATGGGGTAGCTCGACCTTTCGAAGATGAGTTGAGAAGAAAGAAGTCTCCAAGGTGACCTTCTCTCCATCTATAATTAATTCCTAAAATTATTTCACTATAATAAAGTTTACCTTCTAGAAAAACATTTTATCAAATCAAATAATTTTTTTTATGGTTATTTTTGTTATAGTAAAAGAGTCTAATTATTTTTATTGTTAGTGAATTTTTATCTAATTACAAAAATTAATTCTTTGCTACACATGTAACATATATTTGTTATTGTTGATTATATAAAAGACACAACATAGACATAACAGATTAATTAGTTGTTATTTATTCCCCAAAGTAATATTATAGTGAACATGATATTAGTATTGTTTTACTATTTGATATCAATATAACTTCATATGTTAAATCCAGTTGGTTAATAATCAATAAACTTTGAATAAATTCTATCTTTAAAACAGAAACACAAACAAAAAAGCGAGGGTAATATTATATCTGATTAATTATAGGCAGATAGAGAAACAACATACTGCATATGGATGATTAATTACCGAAATTGATATGCAGTGTGGGAATTAACGGATCATGCATGGATCTTCAACAGCCAGTGTTGATTTGATCAACCAATGAGGAGTCGATATGTGCGTGAGTGGAACAAGGCAATGACGGTTGGTCAATCTGTTTAGAGTTATGGCATCGGGATCAGCAAATTACTGCACTGTATGAAAATGAGAAGGTTTTATGCACTTTTTTGGCTTTTTATAATTGCTTTCTTTTGGGTATGTTTTTGGAATTGTTCGGAATCTTTCTATGAAACCTAATACCCTTTATTTATAGTATAATCAACACAACCTAAACCCTAAAAATACTAGATTCAATATCTTTTTTGGAACAAGTTGGTAGCATTTTCTAAGGAGTTCTAATCCTACTTAACAAATCAGATTTGACCGCTTATTTTACTATATCCATAATCCAAAAAATATTCCACTTGATTATTATTTATTTATTTTTATAAATTCTAATGAATATAATACAATCAATAAAAAATAGTTTGAAGTATCTTCTATTTATCTTACAAAATAATTTTGAAACAAATGAAAATAATTAATAAAAATCACTTTATTGTTGTTTTTGTTTAAAATGATGCAGGTTTCTAGAACCTATTTTAAAACTAAATCAATTTTGCTTTGAAGTTTGATTAACATAATCTCTGAGATTTAGCAACCATAACCACGTTGATTTATTATTTTTCAATTTTCCGGTTAACCTAATCACTTAGATTTAGGAATCTTAACAAAATTGATTTTGTTTTGTTATTTTTAAATTCTTGGTTAACCTAATCACTTAGATTTAGGAACCTTAACAATATTGATTTTGTTTTGTTATTTTTTGATTTTTTGGCTCACCCAATCATTTAGATTTAGGAACCTAACTAACTTTGATTTAGTTTTATTATTTTTGAATTTTGGTTAACCTAATCACTTAGATTTAGGAACTTTGACAATATTGATTTGGTTTTATTATTTTTGAATTTGGGTTAACCTAATCACTTAGATTTAGGAACCTTAACAACAATGATTTGACATTCTTATTTTGGCTTTGTTATTTTGGTTAATCTAATAGCTTAGATTTAGGAACCTTAACAACTGGTTTAATTTTATTATTTTTAGAAAACCATCTTCAAAATTCTATTATTAATTTTTATTTAAAAAAAATTGGGCTTTTTCTGGGTTAGACAAAAATGGGTGTTCACAACTGCCCATATTTACTTGTTATTTACCTTATAGCAAGCAAACCAAAATTTGAGAGATATCATGGAAAGGAGCCAGTAAAGAAATGAATGTTATTTTTGTTAAGGCTCAGAAAAAAGCAATTGGGAAGATACCGAATTTTGATGAACCATATCGATGCTTTGCTAGTGGACCCGAGATTTGTTGAGGCAGTTCCTATGCTTACCGTGATGAACCAGGGATTTGTTGAGGCAGTTCTCACGTTTTTCGTGATGGACCAGGGATTTGTTGAGGCAATTCCAGTATTTGTCATGATGAACCAGAGATTTGTTGAGGCACCCGTGCTACCATAATGATTCAAGGATTTGCTGAGGCACCCGTGCTGCTATAATGATTCAGGGATTTTCTGAGGCACCTGTGCTGCCAAAATGATTCAGGGATTTTTTGAGGCAGTTCTCACGTTTGCCATGATGTACTAGTGATTTGTTGAGGTAGCTCTCGCGTTTGCTATGATGAACTAGGGATTTTCTAAGGCACCCGTGCTACCATAACGATCCAAGGATTTGATGAGGCACCCTTGCTGCCAAAATGATTCAGGGATTTGCTGAGGCACCCTGCTGCCAAAATAATTCAGGGATTTGTTGAAGCACCATGCTACCATAACAAATCAGGAATATGCTGAGGCGCATGTGATGCCATAAGGAATCAGGGATTTGTTGAGGCACTCGTGCTACCGTAAAGAATGTTTTATTATGTCTATAAAAATCGTGTGTAGAATGGGATGGTCCCACACCAATTAGTTATGTAGACCTGAAGTAGAAATGCATGTTAGAATGCATGGTTATGTGATACGCAATGTTTTTTCTGTTTCTTGTGCTTATTGAAAGAATAATGTAGAAATTCATGTTTGAATGCTTGGTTATATGCAATGAAAGATTATGCAATGTTTTGTTTGTTTGTTTGTGCTTATTAAAAGAATAATGTAGAGATGTATGTTTGAATACTTGATAATGCAATTATGCAATGTTTTGTTTGTTTGTTTGTGCTTATTAGAAGAATAATATAGGGATGCATGTTTGAATGTTTCATTATATGCAATGCAATGTTTATTTGTTTGTGCTTATTAGAAGAATAATGTAGGGATGCATGTTTGAATGTTTTGTTATATGCAACACAATGTTTATTTGTTTGTTTATGTTTATTGGAAGAATAATGTGAAGATACATGTAAAATGTATGATTAAGCAATGTTTTGTTTATTTGTTTGCGTTATAATGATTAGTGTATAAATGTGATTATGCATTACTAGATATAGTTATGTTGCAGTATATGTATGACATGTATGATATGAATACTATATGCTTTGTTTGAATATAATGGAATGATGAGTAAGACCGATGCACAAATGTTGCAATGTGTTAGTTATGATTTTCCAAATTTAACTAGTCAATTTTTATAAACTCGACTGAAGCGACCTTTTTTGCTTGATGTTGATTGGTGCCATAGTTGTTTTCATCAAAATCTTCCCCAATTTACTTGAAGGTGTCTTTCTTTTAAGGTGATCCATAAACCGCTTCGGTATGATCTTGAGGACAATGACTAAACCTAGCTATTTTGCTCGAGTGTAGGTTTGTATAGAATTTCTCTCAAAAGTGTTGATGTTTTTTTTGTAATAGTAAAAATTGCCTAAGTGTGCTTGTTTGTATTCACCTAGGAGGCTATGACTTAGATTCTCCAAAAAGCTGCCCCAATTTGGGTGATTGAGGATTTGTGGTGGTAAGTTTTCACATTGGGGTGTTCATTTAATTTTCCCTAATTTTTGCCCAGAATACCTTATGTAGGCATCTGTTGGGAATTCTCTCATTTTATTATGATCCATAGTCGCCCTTGCCGGTTTTCGACTTAGGACCACTCTCCTTTTTCCTAGGTTATCCATGTGGGTTTTCAACCTAGCGCTCTTTTGTGTTTGTTCTTCTTTTTTTCTTTGTTTTTTATTCTTTGTTTTTTTTTCCTCTCTTTTTCTTTTTAACACCCTTAAGTGTCTTGACTCGATGGAAAGTAGAAGTTTTGAACAATGACTCGTTCTTTCTTCAAGAGGCTTGATAATCGAATATATTTCTTGTGTCTGATTGAGAGATTTTACCTTCTTATGATTGATTTAACTAATTCAATCGTGAGAAATCACTTCGGCATTGCTCTAGTTTTGGGCTCTTTTTAAATTTTCGCAAGAAAATAAGATCAACCCAGAAACTGACCCAGTTTGGGCTTCTTGTGACTTTCCACTAGAAAATGTGATCAACCCCAAAATTTTCCCCAGTTTGGTCTTCTTGTGACCTTCCAATGCCCGAGTGTGAGATAATTTGAGTCATTCTTCTATTCAAAATGATTTGATAAACTTGTATTGTAAGGCTTTAAACCATGAATCATCTTAAAACCTACCCCAGTTTGAGAGGCTTCCAATTTTCCTTTGCCTTTATTGCTCTTTATTTCATGCATAAAAATTTTCTAAAACAATGATCATGCAAATTTTGATAAGTTTTTGGGCTAAGAGTGGTGATGTGGTTGTAATGATAAAATTTAATTTGGGTTTGGCTCGGGTAGATATGGTTGTGATGGAGATGATAGAATTCAATTAAGGTTTGGCTTGGGTAGACATGGTGGTGATGGTGATGATAGAATTCAATTTGGGTTTGGCTAATAGTAGATGTGGTGGTGGCTATGATAGATTTCAATTTGGGTTTCGCTAATAGTAGATGTGGTGGTGACTATGATAGAATTGAATTTTGGTTTGGCTTATGAGTGATTGTGAAGTTATGAAGGATAGAGGGTTGAGCTTTGATTGTGGTTGATGACATTTATTTTGTGTTTTGGGTATTGATATGATGATGGAGATAATGAATTTTAACTTATGCATTAAAGATAAGATATTTTATCAAAATTTTACGAGATTTGTGTAGTCAGCATTTTTTGGTCATGATGCACAACTTAGGCAAAGAAGTCCTCGACAATGTCTTTTTAAGCTTGTACAGTGGCTTGGCTTGGCTTTTCAAGAAAATGATATAAGACTCAAAACTTGTGTTTCCCATATCCACCAGTCACCTTTCTTCTTTATCATATTTTCAACGTTTTTCAAACATGACATTCAACTATTAAGAGAACTTTTCAGGTTTTGATAAGGATTACCTATGATTAATGCAGCAATTTTTCATGAAGGGTTCCTTTTTTATCATTGATATTACACTTTTGCTCCAACTTTTGCCTGAGATATTAATTGATGATTCTCAGCGGCCTTTTTTACTTCTTTTTTTTTGTTTTTTTAGCAAGGAATATTCTTTGTATTTTCTTATCCCTCGGTCACATGATTGACGTAAAAGAATATTTTTCTTTAATAATTGAATGTCAAAGAAAACTATTGAAAAACTACCACCCGGGATATTGAAATATTGAGGAATTACAGAAATGCCTTGTGTCATTAGAAACTTTTGCTTGAAGATGTACACCATTTTTTGGTTCTTACATTTGCATCATCCTCCATTTTACTTTTGAATCATTTTTAATCAAAGTTCGCATATTAATGCATCGATTAATTTTATTTGTGTTTATTTGGTTATGTGTTCTTTTTTATGTAAATATGATTGGTAGGGTGAGGTATGAGATGGTGAAATTTGCATAATCAATGCACTAGTATATGCTTCTTAAAAATATATGCATTTGAAAGTAAATCTTTCTGAGTGAATGCTTGTATGGTTTAACCTTGACTTTGGTCCTCAAGTGAAGAGAATTTTTCAAATTGGTCTCCAACTTTGTTGGGGTTGAAGATAATGCACTATCGAGTATGGACTCAACCATAAACTGGGAGTTCTCTATCTTCTTAATTGCCTTCAGTTTCAATATTGATTGCTTTCAATCGAGTCTAACAGTATTGTTTTAAAACCAATCTTTAATTGATGAGTGTCCTTAGTAGTGGGATCATGAAATGCATACAGAAAAATGATTTCTTATTGATGCATGACATGCATGAAGTGAACCTTTTTTTCATGTTATATGGATTGAAATGCAACATATAACTCGAAATAATGTGAGGAATGCGAGTACGCAAACTTTGAGATCATACTACCTTAAAATGCATGATGTGCATATGAGGATGCATTTGATTTATTTGGGATGTATAAATGATGTGCGAATGCAGATTCACATGAAAACACATGGGATGGAATGCATGTAATTTTTTTTGTAGTGCATAAGACTCTTAGAAAATATAATTTATGATGTATATGACTTTGAATGCATGAACACTATGTGAAGATGTATGAAAAAAAATTCTTTTTATGATGAGATGAGAAGGTTTGTGACAATGAATGCAATAAAATTAAAATCTATGATATGTTAATGCGTGAAATAGAATATTTTGAATGATTTATTTTTATTATTTTGATAAAGGTATGTATAAGTGAGTGTATATTTGAGTAAGGTGTTTATTTTTTAAATTGCATGTATACATGAGTGAATGAATGCTTAATACTTCTTATGCATGAATGAATGTCTAAGTCAATGAATGGTTAATTTTCTTTCTGAATACATGAATGATTTTTTTTAGAATGATTGAGTGAAGGAATAAAATGTAGATGAATGTATGATTAATGTATTTTTATTTTTTTAAATGAATGTATGAACGAATGTATGATTTATTTATTTATTTTTAAAATACATGTAAGCATGAATTAATGAATGAATAAGTAGAAGAGTGTATGAATAATGTATGCATGGATAATTGAATGAATGAATAAATGTATAAGTCACTTAATGAATATTTTTTTATGCGATGAACGAATGAATAAGTCAGTCAAATTCTTTTATTTTGTAATATATGATTGAATGAATGTGTGAGTAATGTACTTTTTTTAATGAATATATGAAGACATAAGTCAATGAGTGTTTAAATAATCTATTTTTATTTTTTATTTTTTAGTGCATATAGGAACAAATGTTTGAGTTATATGTATTATTTTACATGAATGAATGCATGAAATATTTTTAGATGCATGAGTGAATGGATGAATATGTGAATAAATAAGAGAATGTATAAATGATGTATTTTTTATTTTTATTTTTAAATACATTAATGGATAGCTAATTAAAAGAATGTATGAGTAATGTATGCATGAACGAATTATTGTGAATGATAGTTTTTTTAGCGTATGTATGTATTGAAATGAATTTTTTGAATGATATGTTTTTTAAATGTGTGTATTTATGATGAAAGAATACATGCATGCATAAGTAGCGGATGATGAATTTTCATATATCTATGTATATGTGAATGTATGTGTAGGTCAATCAATAAAAAATTTCTTTTTGAATGCATAAGTCAATCAATGAATATTTTAAATTTTTTGAATGCATAAATGAATGGATAATTGAGTGAATGTTTGAATATATACTTTTTATGTTTATGCACCCATGGATGAATTTTTTGAATGATGTATTTTTTTTTATTAATGCATGACGAATGAAATGTCTAAAATTATAAAATGCATGCCCCTTAGGATAATGGACCCTGTCTTGGGGTGGTTTCGCCATCATTATGATTTGAACATGTATTTATATTTTTTAAATTATATTGCTTTTATTTTTATTGTTCATACTAGCTTAGGGCAAAATAAACTGACATATTTATTTTTATGATAATCTCCTTGTTAGGGGAATAGGAATTCCCCTCAAGGGTGTGATATTTTACATGATTTTTATTTTACATGACAATATTCCAAACAATATGTTATAATACAAACATGATACAAATCACAAGATTCACAACAAGTACAACATCATAGGATAGGTTCTAACATACAATGGACGTTATTGCCAAGTTCTAGACTCCCTATAAGGTGTCCATGTTGCAATTCTCTCCAATAGAGAAACTTCAAATATTATGATGTTAAAAACCAGAGACCAGCTCGAGCGGCTAACTCATAATAAGAGGTAACAATATGAGTGGTCCACATCACCAACACTTAGAAGCGACAAAGACCACGACTAATGAGGCTAGTGTCCTTTCTATTCAAAAATGTATCACTAATACATGGGTGTGGGGCATATGTGTGACTAAAATATATACATGATATATCACCCACTAACAAAAATAATACATACATAAAATAAAACATGCACTTAATATTTGTAACATATAATTCAAACATACAACATATAATTATTAATTAATCATAAAATTCATGTTTATAACATACAATTAATAATTAAGCATACAATTTATATTTATAACATACAATTAATAATTAAGCATGTAATTCATATTGATATCATAACATACGATTAATAATTAAGCATGCAATTTTCGTGTTATTGGAAACTAACTAATTAATCAAATAGAAAAAATATTAATAAAAAACAAACAGTCACACATTTTATTAACTATGGGCAGGACTCTCTCAAAAAAGTATCCAGTAGAGTCGCCAGCTATTGAGCCCTGATTTTTGTTTGCACAATTTTTTATATAGTAAAAGAGTCTAATTATTTTATTGTTAGTGAATTTTTATCTAATTACAAAAATTAATTAGGTGCTACACACGTAACATATATTTGCTATTATTGATTATATAAAAGATACAACATAGACATAACATATTAATTAGTTTCTATTTATTCTGCAAAGTAATATTATAGTGAACAAGATATCATTATTGTTTTACTGTTTGATATCAATATTACTTCATATGTTAAATCCAGTTGGTTAATAATCAATAAATTTTATCTTTAAAACCGAAACACAAACCAAAAAGCAAGGGTAATATCATACATGATTATTATAGGCAGATAGATAAACAACATACTGCATATGGATGATAAATCGCAGAAATTGAAATGCAATGTGGGAATTAATGCAAATCCTCACAAGAAATAGCGGATCATGCATGGATCTTCAACAGTCAACGCTGATTTGATCAACAAATTAGGAGCCGATACGTGGGTGAGAGGAACAAGGCAATTACGGTTGATCAATCTGTTTAGAGTTATGGCACCGGGATCAACAAATTACTGCACTGCATGAAAGTGAGAAGGTTTTATGCACTTTTCAAATTTCCTCTTTCTCTCTACGTTTTTTGGCTTTTTTAGAATTTCTTTCTTTTAGGTATTTTTTGAATTCTTGAGAATCTATCTATGAAACCGAATACCCTTTATTTATAGTATAATCAACGCAACCTAAATCCTAAAAATAGTATACTCAAAATCTTTTTTGGATCAAGTTGGTAGCATTTTCTAAGGGGTTCTAATCCTAATTAACAAATCAGATTTGACCGCTTATTTTACTATAACCATAATCCAAAGAATATTCCACTTCATTATTATTTATTTATTTTTATAAATTCGAATTAAAATAATAAAATCAATAAAAAATAGTTTTAAGTGTCCTTTATTTATCTTACAATATAATTTCGAAAAAATGAAAATAATTAATAAAAATCACTTTATTGTTGTTTTTGTTTAAAATGATGCATGTTTCTAGAACCTATTTTAAAACTAAATCAATTTTGCTTTGAAGTTTGATTAACATAATCCCTTAGATTTAGAAACCATAACCACATTGATTTATTATTTTTTTAATTTTCCGGTTAACCTAATCACTTATATTTAGGAACTTAACAAAATTGATTTTGTTTTGTTATTTTTAAAGTTTTGGTCAACCTAATCACTTAGATTTAGGAACCTTAACAATATTGATTTTGTTTTGTTAATTTTTTAATTTTTTATTAACCTAATCATTTAGATTTAGGAACCTAACCAACATTGATTTAGTTTTATTATTTTTGAATTTTGGTTAACCTAATCACTTAGATTTAGGAACCTTGACAACATTGATTTAGTTTTATTATTTTTGAATTTTGGTTAACCTAATCACTTAGATTTAGGAACCTTAACAACATTGATTTGACGTTCTTATTTTGGCTTTGTTATTTTGGTTAATCTAATCGCTTAGATTTAGGAAACTTAACAGCTGGTTTAGTTTTATTATTTTTAAAAACCATCTTCGGATTTCTATTATTATTTTTTATTTAAAAAGTTTTGGGCTTTTTCTGTGCTGAACAAAATTGATATTGACACTGTTGTGATGATTGTGCATGCCTCGACCCTTCTTGGTTAACATTGTCCTCCTTGCAGTTCTACGGCACATACTGCTTAGTTATAGGCAATTTTATCTTTTCAGTTCTATTAACTAGCACTCCCTGTTGAGCACACAGTGTTGTAATCAATAAGGGGAAGCCCATGGTCCCTTTCTTGCCCCCTTACATTGTAGTCTTGTAGATTTCGTTGGCAATTATGGCTGCCAGTGGCGGATGTTAGTGAGGGCAGGTGGGGGCAACTGCCCCCCTGGATTTTTATTTTCAAATTTTAATTATAGTTTTTACTTTTTTTCTTCAACATATATACTTTGTATAATTTGTGTGGTCTTTTTAAAATCATAGATAATTGATCAAATTCTTTTACATATATAGATATTGATATTGTTTATAATAATATATTCATAATTATTTTACTCTTATGAAATAGATTACCAGAATCATATATTGTATTTGTCAAACTTGACATCAAAAGTCCTAGGATCCTGTCAAATTTTATAAATTTTTTTATTTAATATTGATAGTATATATATTTTTGTGCAAAAATTATATCCTATAGATTTCAATGAATAAGAGAATATTGACTTAAGATGTCAATGTCAATATTTTATCATTGATGTTATTGGTCATTCTTGTCTAAAAAACTCTCAATCATCTATGAATTAAGTGTAACTTTGACAATACAGGAAATATGAAAGCATATTATTTATATGATCGAGTTATTCGTTTTATCTTACCTTTTATGTTTAGCTGCTACACATACATCATTTTCATAACAAAGACAACCAAATAAAATCATGTAGACAACATGATTATTTATATTGAAAAGAAAATAGCTTAAAATTTTACTCATAATTCAATAATCGATAGATTGATATATTTAAAAGAACGAATATCATCACTTTAAATAAATACACATTTTTCTTTAATGTCTTCAATTATTAATTATTGCTATTTAGAATTAACATGATATTTCGAAACTTAATTATATTTCTTTACGTTTTTTTACTAAATTAATCTTAATTAAATATTATTGCCCCTCCTAAACGTTGCACCAAGATCCGCTACTGAATTGGCTGCCACGTCAATCCGCAATCCTTTCAAAATACTAAACATGAGATAGCAGTCAAACGGGGGTAGAGATGACACGTGGTTGTTATGGATGACATTATGCAGTAAAAACACCATGCTTGCTGTAGATTCGTTTGGGCTGACCATCACTGTTGGTACTAAATGACCTCCCTAAAATACAGAGAGCCACAACCTCATCATTGCTGAACCTATGGGCCATGGTTGAGTTATATGCTATCATTTGTTGATAATCATCGAGATGGCCATCTATCTTCTTATAAGGTGCATTTAATATGGCATTGATGGTGTCCCTGTCATATCTGATGGTTCGGCCTTGTACCCAAGACTTGTGCTCGAAGATTTCCCCACCTTCCTCCCATGGATATGTGTTACCATAAAATTCTCTAAACGCATCCGTATCAAATTTGTCATTACGGGATGCTAACGACCACCGTTTTAGCCTGTCCAGGTGTCTGGTGAACAGTGTGTAGTCATTTGTTCCTAACTGGACTCGCCTCTCTAGTACAAAGACCTAGTTGAGGATGACGGTAAATCGCTCCTCTATTTCTTTTAAGGTCAATCTGGTCTGATCAAAGTATAATAGAGGTTGAGAGCTAGATGGTCCTCTCATTCTCTTCGGAGGAGGGGGTTCTTTTTAGCAACAGTGTTTTTCTTCCTGTATCATAACAAAACCACTCAAATAAATTAGTAATTAAACGCAATTCAATCCATCCCATAACAATGTCATTATACTAACCATAACCAAATCAAAGCACTTGAGTGCCAAGTTCATGAAGTACTTGGATTTCACACTTAGAAACCCTGAGTTCCTTAGTGAGAACACTCATGGCTTTACAATAACAACAAAATGATTAAGTAATAAGACAATGTAGCACATACAACCTCCTAATCTAACCTAAATGTGTCTATAGTAAGTGGAAGTTTTCACAATGCACAAATAGGAAGAAATTTGAAGGAAAAAATATAAGTAAGGTGAAGAGCTTAAGAGCCAAGATGTACTTACAGTTGTTGGCTCATGATGCAAATGTCAAGTGAATGCACGAGTGTTGTGAAGAAATAAGCTTTTGGGGAGGTTTTTTTTCTCTTCTCACTCGTTTTTCTTGAAGGAGGAAATAAAGGGTTTGGCCCTTATTCCCCTTTTTAAAAATTAGTTCGTGCCCCTCTCGCTTGGGCGAGAGCTGGGCAAAGATTGTTTTCTATTTCTCACTTAAGTGAGCCTCTTAGGTATTTTTTACTGGTTTCCCTCGCTTGAGCAAGGGACTCTCGCCTGGGCGATAGTCAGGCAGTCAGGATGGCTCAAAATTGGTCATTGTCTCGCTTGGGTGACGCTGCCTCGCTTGGGCAAAAATTATCCATTAAAATCCTAGAAAATTGACCTCAACACTGAATTTTAAATTTGATTTTCACTCACTCTGACACACATTATGCACCTCAAACTATATGCACTAATTTATGACCAACACAAAACAATCATGGACTACAAAAGTGAAGCAAAACAAAAACATAAAAGCTAGATTGCCTTCCAGGTAGCGCTAGTTTAACGTCATTAGCTCGATGCATGTTCTTTTAAGCATTTGATAAGTTGATGACTCTGGTGAGCTGTTTCACGTCACCACCCAAGTAGGGTCTCAAACTTTGGCCATCGACTATCCAGCTTCTCTGAGATGCTGGATCTTGTTGTTCAATCGCTCCATGTGATTTGACTTCCTTAACTAGGAAAGGTCCTGACCATTTTGACTTTAGCTTTCCCGGAAACAGTTTCATCCGAGAATTGAACAACAATACACTTTGTCCTAGTCGGAAAATTTTTTATGGATTTTTTGGTTGTGGTACATTTTGACCTTTTCCTTGTACAAATTGGAGGAATGATATGCAATAAGCATCATCTCTTCTAATTGTTGCAACTACAGCTTCCTTTTATCATCGGCTGCTTTTTGATTCATATTGAAGAATTTAAGAGCCTAGAATGCCTTATGTTCAAGCTCCACCTGGAGATGACATGATTTACCATAGACTAGCTGATAGGGGTAAACCTATAGAATTTAAGAGCCCAATATGGGCCTTGAAAGCCATCTTGTAAGCCCATAGTGCATCATCCAATCGTAGAGACCAATCTTTTCTTGTTGTTGAAAATGATATCTCTAGGATCCTTTTTATCTCTCTATTGGATAGTTGCGCTTGTCCATTTGTTTGAGGTTGGTAGGGTGAATCCACCTTGTGTTGGACACCATAATGTTGAAGGACCTTCTCGTGTTGAGAATTACAAAAATATGATCCTCAATCACTAATAAGAGCCCGAGGTATGCCAAATTGACTGAATATATTCATTTTCAGGAACTTCACTATAGTCTTGGCATCATCCCTTCATGTAGCTATTGCTTTGACCCACTTGGAAACATAATCCACCACCACAAGTATGCATAAGTGTGAATACGATGGTGGAAATGGTCTCATGAAGTGTATCCCCCATCAATCAAAAACTTCAATTTCCTGAATATTGGATAGTGGCATTTCATTTCTCTTGGAGATCTCGCCCGATCTCTGACAGTTATGACATTGTTGTATATACTGGTGTGCATCTTTGAACACAGAAGGCCAGTAGAAGCCAGATTGGATGACCTTGGCAGTTGTCCTCTCCCCATTAAAATGCCTTCTATACGGCGAGCTGTGGCAATGCCATATGATGATTTTAGTCTCTTCTGTCGATACACACCTCCTCAAAAATCCATCAGACCTAGTCTTAAAAAGATGAGGGTCGTCCCAAATGTAATGACAAGAGTCTCTCAAAAACTTTCTCTTCTGATGTCAATTCAATTCTTCGGGAATTACCCATGGAGCTTTAAAATTAGTCATGTCAGCAAACCATGACCTTCCTTTAATCATGAGAAGTTTCTCACCTAGAAACTCCTCCACCACTTCAGATTCCTTCTCTGTCACCTCTTCATTGAACAGCCTTGATAGGTGATATGCCACACAATTCCCGCTTCCTTTTTTTTATCTTTGATTACCAAGTAAAATTCCTGCAATAATAACATGCATCGCAACAATCATGGTTTGGAACCCGATTTGGTTAGTAAATATTTAATAGCAGCATGATCAGTGAAAATTATAACCTGGGATCCAATCAAGTAGGATCTTAACTTTTCCAAGGCATACACAATTGCTAGCAGTTCTTTCTCTGTGGTGGCATAGTTGATTTATGCCTCATTCAGTACTTTGCTAGCATAATGTATGGCATGGAAAACCTTATATTTTCACTATCTGAGTACTGCCCCAATGACATAATCACTGGCATCGCTCATTAGTTCAAAATCTAAGTGCTAGTCGGGGGCTACTATGACAGGAGCGTAAATCAGTTTTTGTTTCAGAGTTTCAAAAGCTTTTGTACACTCAACATCAAATTGAAAAACAGTATCTTTGTTAAGTATACTACTGAGTGGTTTTGCAATTTTAGAAAAATCTTTAACGAAATTCCTGTAAAAACCTGCATGGCTAAGGAAACTTCTAATTCCCTTGACATTGAGTGATGGTGGGGGTTCCTTGATAACCTCCATTTTTGTTTTGTCAACTTCAATACCCTAGGAAGAGATCTTTTGCCCTAGGACCACTCATTCAGTCATCATGAAGTGATACTTCTCCCAATTCAAAACCAAATTTGTTTCCACACATCGCCTCAGCACGATGTCCAAGCTTGCTAAACATACCTCAAATGATGATCCAAAGACTGAAAAGTCATCCATTAATACCTCAATACAATGCTCCACCAAATCAGAAAAGATAGCTAACATGCACCTTTGGAATGTGGCTGGTGCATTGCACAATCTGAATGACATCTTTTTGTATGTGAAGATGCCAAAAGGACATAATCTGATTGTATCCTGAGTATCCATCCGGAAAATAATAGAACGCTTGCCCAACTATCCTTTCAATCATATGATACATGAATGACAAATGAAAATAATCTTTCCGGGTGGCCTAATTTAGTTTCCTGTAGTCAATGCACATCCGTCATCCTATGACGTTTCTTATAGGAATCAACTCATTTTTTTCATTTCTCACCACGGTCATCCCCCTTTCTTTGGGACCACCTAAGCAGGACTCACCCATGTACTATCAGATATGGAATAAATCATCCCAGCATCTAATAGTTTCATTACCTCCTTTTTAACTACTTTCTTCATTGTTGGGTTGAGACATCTCTGAGGTTGAGCTACTGGTCTATAAAATTGCACCATATGAATTTTGTGCATACAATAAGAAAGACTTATTCTATGCAAATCAAACAGTATCCAACCTATGGCTCTTGCATTTTTCTTCAACACATCTATTAGTTGTTTTTCTTCTGCATATGATAATGCGCTGCTGATTATGACCAGTTTCTTCCTTTCATCTTCCAAAATCACATATTTAAGATGTGAATGAAGTAGTTTCAGCTCCACCTTCTGAATCTCAATTTCCTTCTCTTTGACCAGTTCCTCAATGTGGTTATGACCATATGTAACCTCTCGGGCTGCATCTAACTCTGCCATAAATGTTTCAATCTTCATTTTCTCCTCTCTATTGTTTTATTCAATTTCTCCTCTCAAAACTTTTTCCAATGGACTACTTCTGCCCAGGTGAATGTCATCAAGCATGTACAGTTCCTCAATGACATCCACTCTATTGTAGTGTTGCTTATCCTTTGGATGATGCATTGCCTCAAACACATTAATATTCACCTCCTGATCTTGTACCCTCACTTTCAACTTACCATCATCCACATCAATGATCACTGAGAAGTCTTCATGAAGGGTCTGTCCTAAATTAGAGGAACTTCAGTATCCTTTTCAATATCCATTATGACGAAATCCACAATGAATACCGATTTATCTACCTTGACCAAAACATCTTCAACAACTCCATATGGGTACTTCACTGATCTGTTAGCAAGTTGCAGTGTCATTCTAGTAGGCTTTAACTCTAGATCCCCGATCCTTTTTAGCATGGATAAGGGCATCATATTAATAATAGCATCCAAATCAAGCACTGTCTTCCCCATAGATAACTCACCTATATTGAACAGTATTGTAAAGCTGCCTGGATATTTAGTCTTCTCATGTCAAGATTTCTAAATAATAGCACTACATCCAGCTTCCAATGTCACTATTTCTTCTAAAAACTTTCTTTTCTTTGTCAACAAATCCTTTATGAATTTGACATATGTTGGCATTTGATCCATAACTTCCATAAAGAGAATGTTAATATGTAGGCTCTTAAATAAATCCATGAAGCTAGTGTATTGTCTTTCCTTGTCTTTTTTAGAAGGTTTCTTGGGATAAGGGAGATCCTTCAGTTGAGGTTGATCACTCTTCATCTTGTCATTATTCTCCTTTACTGATTCTCCAATGTTTACAATTCCTTCCTCTTTGTGTACCTGTGCACCCTTTTGTGCTTTTCTGATTACAATATCTCTTTAATCTACTTCTGTATCCTCAATGACTTCCTCATCAACCGCCAAATTTTCACCAATACCCCTACCAATTACCTTCCCACTTGTAGTAGGGATTGATTTACAGTTTTCCTTAGGGTTGGTTTCGGTATTGGCAGAAAATTATTGACGGTCTGAATGCTTTTCTACCATCTGTTTTGCTAATTGCCCCACTTGCGTTTCTAGATTTCTTATAGAAGCTTCAGTATTCTTCTGATTTGTGATGGAGACTTGATTGAATTTCTCCAAAGTGTCTTCCAATTTTGTTTGTCTCTCATGCAATGTTGGGTGTGGAGCCTGTTGATATGATGGTTGAAATGGTGGTTGCCTAGTATATGGTCCTGCTTCTTGCCTTCAGCCACAATTCTAGTTCTGATTTCCCCTCCAACCTTGCGAGAACTGATTATTGTATGCAGAATTGTTGGGGAAGTTTCCTTGACGAGTTAGATTATTCACATACTGAACCTCTTCTTCTGGATTGTTGTTAGGAATGGAGCACTTACCAGTTTCATGATCACCACCATAGAATTCATAACGTAACATTGGTTGATGAATGGAATGAGTTTGTACCACATTTAGTTGTTGAGTCAGATTTGACATCTATTTAGTGAGTGTCTCAATCTATTGTGTCAGGATCTTATTCTGATCCAGAATATAATAAGATATGTTCAGATCTAACACCCCTCTTTTTTGTATCGTCCTCCTATTGTTTTGAGCTTGCCTATCCATTGAAGATAAAGTAGTTATAATCCTGGTGGTGGTTTGCTCAACATCAACAACCATCATAGTGTCACTTGTTGCAGCATCTAATATCGTTTTTGTCTCAGGTTTCAACCTATTACAAAATATATTCAGTTGGTATTCATCTTCAAATCCATGATTGGGACATTTCCTCAACAAAATCTGGAAACATTCTCAAGCCGTATAGAATGCCTCTTATGTACATTGTCTGAATGTTGAGATTTCAAACTTGGAGAGAACATATCTAGCTGGTGGTAAGAATCTTGTTAGAAACTTGGATTCCAAATCACTCCAGTTGGTTAAGCTTTGGGTAGGGTGATATTTGAGCCAGTCCCTAGCTTCACCAAAGAGTGAAAATGAAAAGAGCATCATATATGCAGCTTCCCTCTCATTGTCATTATACCCCATTGTCGCCACCAACTCATATAAATTATCTAGATGAGCAAATGAATCTTTATAATATTTCCCCTTAAACTGGTGAGCACTAACCAAATTCAGATATGCGGGCTTGATCTCCACCGTCCTTTCGGTATGGGGAATGACAATTCTTGAATAGTGTCACGGACCTTGGTACATAGCATAGTCACCTAACGTCTTCCTTTGAGGATTAGGCCTCTCATTATTCACAGTGGTTGCATTAGCATTCTCCATCTTTTCTACTTGAGGCTCTGAAATTTCTAACTGTTCAGAGCTACACTTTGCTTCCTGATTACTCTACTTCCTCTTCTCCTTTACTTTCTTCCGATTACTCTTGGTTGACTTCTCAATTTTTGGATTAAACTTTAACTGTTCTTCAGTAGCCTTACCTTGCAAAAGCATAAATAAGAAGACTGCAGCAAAGGTTAGCAAAAAGGTTAATTATACTACAAAGAATAAAAAATAGTTATTTACAATACTCAATAAACTCAGTATAGACTTTAATACAAATTGCTCGTTTCTCCTGACATCGGCGCCATAAACTTGTTAAATATTTTGGTACGTCAAGTGAACCATATCGTTCAAGTAGCAAAGTACGGTAAATACCGGGATATCGTCCTCAGAGAGCAAAATGGGTTTATACTAATTCTTAAAGAAGTGAATTGAGTATATATATACAAATTTTGAGATTTTGATAATTGTTTGGTTTTGAAATAAAGTTGTAAAATTGTAAAGTTGTGAAGTTAAATGAGTTAGGATTGAAGTTCATCATTCTTTCCATTTGCAATCCTTAGATTCAATTCTGTATATGATGGTTGAAATGGTGGTTGCCTAGTATATGGTCCTGCTTCTTGCCTTCAGCCACAATTCTAGTTCTGATTTCCCCTCCAACCTTGCGAGAACTGATTATTGTATGCAGAATTGTTGGGGAAGTTTCCTTGACGAGTTAGATTATTCACATACTGAACCTCTTCTTCTGGATTGTTGTTAGGAATGGAGCACTTACCAGTTTCATGATCACCACCATAGAATTCATAACGTAACATTGGTTGATGAATGGAATGAGTTTGTACCACATTTAGTTGTTGAGTCAGATTTGACATCTATTTAGTGAGTGTCTCAATCTATTGTGTCAGGATCTTATTCTGATCCAGAATATAATAAGATATGTTCAGATCTAACACCCCTCTTTTTTGTATCGTCCTCCTATTGTTTTGAGCTTGCCTATCCATTGAAGATAAAGTAGTTATAATCCTGGTGGTGGTTTGCTCAACATCAACAACCATCATAGTGTCACTTGTTGCAGCATCTAATATCGTTTTTGTCTCAGGTTTCAACCTATTACAAAATATATTCAGTTGGTATTCATCTTCAAATCCATGATTGGGACATTTCCTCAACAAAATCTGGAAACATTCTCAAGCCGTATAGAATGCCTCTTATGTACATTGTCTGAATGTTGAGATTTCAAACTTGGAGAGAACATATCTAGCTGGTGGTAAGAATCTTGTTAGAAACTTGGATTCCAAATCACTCCAGTTGGTTAAGCTTTGGGTAGGGTGATATTTGAGCCAGTCCCTAGCTTCACCAAAGAGTGAAAATGAAAAGAGCATCATATATGCAGCTTCCCTCTCATTGTCATTATACCCCATTGTCGCCACCAACTCATATAAATTATCTAGATGAGCAAATGAATCTTTATAATATTTCCCCTTAAACTGGTGAGCACTAACCAAATTCAGATATGCGGGCTTGATCTCCACCGTCCTTTCGGTATGGGGAATGACAATTCTTGAATAGTGTCACGGACCTTGGTACATAGCATAGTCACCTAACGTCTTCCTTTGAGGATTAGGCCTCTCATTATTCACAGTGGTTGCATTAGCATTCTCCATCTTTTCTACTTGAGGCTCTGAAATTTCTAACTGTTCAGAGCTACACTTTGCTTCCTGATTACTCTACTTCCTCTTCTCCTTTACTTTCTTCCGATTACTCTTGGTTGACTTCTCAATTTTTGGATTAAACTTTAACTGTTCTTCAGTAGCCTTACCTTGCAAAAGCATAAATAAGAAGACTGCAGCAAAGGTTAGCAAAAAGGTTAATTATACTACAAAGAATAAAAAATAGTTATTTACAATACTCAATAAACTCAGTATAGACTTTAATACAAATTGCTCGTTTCTCCTGACATCGGCGCCATAAACTTGTTAAATATTTTGGTACGTCAAGTGAACCATATCGTTCAAGTAGCAAAGTACGGTAAATACCGGGATATCGTCCTCAGAGAGCAAAATGGGTTTATACTAATTCTTAAAGAAGTGAATTGAGTATATATATACAAATTTTGAGATTTTGATAATTGTTTGGTTTTGAAATAAAGTTGTAAAATTGTAAAGTTGTGAAGTTAAATGAGTTAGGATTGAAGTTCATCATTCTTTCCATTTGCAATCCTTAGATTCAATTCTGTATACTTGTGAAGTTACAGATTTTGATGCACATTTTCTTCAAATCATTTGTATCAATTCCTTGAGTACAAAATCCTTAGGTAATTACTCAAATACCAATTCCTTGGATATTTAACTAATTATCTAGCCTTACGTTTAATGTAAAAGCAATTCATACATCATTGTTCATTCCTAGAACAATGATGTATCAGGGAAGGTAAACCAGATTCGATACCAAGTTCAACTTCTTAGTTAAACTTGGATCTAAGATCAAGAATTCATGAGAAAATTAAATTCAAGCATTACACACAATTGTCGCTTGGGCGAGGGACTTTCCTCTTGCTTGGTTGAGGCTCCTTTGCTTGGGCGAGGGGTGCAGTGTTCCTAAACTCCAAACTTCTCTTTTTCTCCTCTTTTTCATACTTTTTATTTTGCAATTGACATAAACATATGTAAATTCCTAAACAAGATAAAATTAGACTAAGTTGTTAGGAGTTGTACACAATTTGTATTCTTACTACGCACTAAGTGCCCCAAATTCATATACATTTCATGCACAATTTGACACTTAACAATTATTACTTTATTATGCAGGAGAATGAGAAGAATGGTGTGCAGGTTTTCGATTTAGGTTGGAGGCAGTGAAGAATAAGAAGAAGGATTTAGGTTTTCGTAGGAGATAAACAGTTTTTTTGGGCTTAAGAGCGAGATAGTTTTTTTTGTAATGGAAAAGTATGCAGTTTTTTTTCAAATTAATAGCGGAGGTTGAAAACCTCCACAAATTTAATAAAAACCTCCACTGTATATTTAGTTAATTGTTCGGCCTACCTCATTTGATTTATATGTGGAGATTTGAATAACCTTCACATACAAAACCTCCGCAAAATACAAAATTTGGTGTAGTGTAAGTACCTTTTCAACCACATTTTGTTCAGATAATGTCTCTTCACACCCCTTCATTAGATTGATCAAGCCACAAATACTTGTTAAGGTATTCTGCAATTGTCTCTTGTTCATCCATTTGCAGCAACTCATACTGCCTCCTAAGTGTTTGAAGCCTCACCTTCTTCACCTTCACTCCACCTGAGTAACTTTTCTCTAATATATCAGATGCTTCCTTGGACCAGGATGTTGCAGAAATATTCTCAAAGCTAGCATGATCCACACTTTGACGGATCAAGAAGATTGTCTTGCAATCCTTCTTCTTGGCTTCCCTATACTCCACAAAATTCTCCTCTGTTGTTTGCAGCCCAGATTGCACCACATCAAGACATTTTTGAAATCCAAAGATTGCCTTCATTTAGATACTCCAATGATCATATTTCTTTCCGTCAAGAATTGGAAGATTTATTGCAAACCCATGTGAGGTTGTCATTTCCCTTTTTCAACTTCACTTTCACCCATTTTCTCCAAGATTTTCTGATCACAACTGTGAGCTTCACCACTTGAAGCTTCTTGCACCTTAGCTTGGCACCACCACAGATCCCTGATCTTTTAGCTCTGATACCACTGTTGGAAAAAAAGAAAGAATGAATTAATTTAATCGATTAGGTAAAATGGTAATTGATTATCGAGAGAAATGAAAGAGAAGAAACTTTTATGAGTTGTTATTTCATGTAGAGTGTCTTTTAACTAACTGAAATAACTGTCTGTTTAATCGATTATACATATTATTAATCGATTAACGAAACTAGCTAGATGAATTACACTTTACTCAACACTAACGAAAATATATATGTCAATTAAAAATTTTAAACATAAATTATTTCATATTTTTACTTCATTATCATTATATTATCATTAACGTAAGATAATATATGAGATGTAAATCTTTGTTGCTAGATTACATCATTTATTAGCATTAACTCAATAAAGTTGTAGAAGTTGCTTGTTACTATCTTTTCTAATTGGATCACCTATTACTTGTTATAAAATGTGTTATTAGGGTATAGGAATATACATTTTATTTTATTTTATACATATCTTATACAAAATAATTAATATAATTATGTAACAAAATACATAGTCTGGCTTTTCAGTTGTAAGAGACTTTTTAACCCTCACAAATTTTTAATCCAGAAACATCGTCTGAAAACAATTTTACAGTATAAAGATTATGTATTTAATTAGCAACCCTAACCACATAAAAAAGTCATTTTTTCTCTTCGTTCCTTTTCTTTGTGGCCACTAGAGTAGATCAAGGGTTATCTTCTCCTTATATCATTGTTGAGCTCTGCTCCTCAATCTTTGCCGGCCTTAGATTGCAATTTTGCAACAAAAATCTGTCATTTGAACTATTTTATGTTAACATAAAAAGTTATTGTTTACGGCAGGTATAATATTTTCTGTTAACTAAAAATAGTTCAGGTGGCAGATCTTTGTTGCAATGAGGTAGCATAGCTCGGCAATAGTAAAAAGATTTGCAACATAAGAGTGAAGGGTTTTCTGTCTATTTTTTCTCATGTTAGAAACTTTTTAATTAAGATTAGAGTTACTGTTATGAAGAGTTGAAATTATTTATTTGAAGAGCAACTAATTCATAATCCTTTATCATCACAGTAACAGGAATGTTGGAAGAGAAGTGTCTGATTCAGTAGTGATGTTGAGAATACGATTCAATAACGTCAAGAATACTCAAAGATATTTCCAAATGTGATTATCTAATAAAAGAATAAATAATCTTCAAATTATTTTGATTAAATAATCAATTATAGTTTTTGGAAATATAAATGAATTAATATACATCATGAAAGGGACATAATTTTCAACTTTTATGCAATAATTCTACAAAACTTTGTAGACTGGAGTGGTTACCTTGGACTATGACTACATCAAAGAATATGTGCCAGTATTGTTGTACCAATGACTGGTTAATTTATAATGAAATTCTAAGTCAACACACGTCAATATATGTGCATACAATAATAGTATTATTGTACTAGTATTGTATTAATTATGCATATAGCGGATAATAATTGGATAATTACCTGTGGCACTGCTTGCAATAGCGTCTCCCTCATTGTTTCAAATCTTCTTCTTTTTTAAAAGCCTTATTTTTTTTATAAAAAAAGGAGGTGATAAAATTCGGAGTTTACAAAAGAAATTGAGGTAGAGAAAGAAAGGGAGAAAAACAGCATAGAAGAATACAAAGTCTGAGAAATTATGGGTGATGTGATTTGGGTCATGATGTCAAGGTGGTGGTTGAGTGTCAGTGTATTTGGCAGGGAAGCTTTGTTTTTTTGGTGTTTAAATCATGACATATCCGTTTTATAATTTTAATAATTTTAAGAAGACAAAACGTGAAGGGAAAGAAGTTGGAATTCAACTAACTAATGAGGGATGTGCTACCGAGTGGGATATATATTATTTGTCTCAAATAATATCTTATTCTCTATCTTAAATCAATCATAAAATATTAATATATAAATATAATAAAACTTTAGAAAAAAAATAATAAAAAATAATATTCTAATTGATTCAGGATATGAAATAAAACACGATTTATGTGATGTCTGTCCCTACTGCGAGTAGTACATTGATACGTGACACCATAGAAAAGTGATAAAAAGAGGTTGCTGCAATCTGCGAGTAGTACATTGATACGTGACACCATAGAAAAATGATAAAAAGAGGTTGCTGGAATGTTATATAAAATATCCCTTCCTATTAAATAATTTGTTTGAAAATAGCGCCATGTAATAACATGTTTTGAGATTGACCCCAAGCTGGTAAAAAACCATTTTAGGAGACTTAACTATCTCATTAACAGTGTTCTCACTCTAATATTTAGGGTGACAAAATTATCTATAATCCAAAATTCATCCAAATTAAATTTATCCATTAGAACTAATGAATTTAAATAAATATAATTTAATGGATAGTGTTGATAATGGATGGATAGATATATCCATGGTTATATCTATTTGGATGGAAACTCAATCCATCCAAAAAATAAACATAAAAACAAAACTTTTTTTTAATTAATTCATTATTAATATAAAAAATACCTTTCTAAGCACAATCACGCACAATTATAAAAGTTGAAAATTGCAATTGTGATTTTAAAAAGTCTTTATCGAAAAAGTATAAACGATTTCGACCTTAGTGTTTTACCCAACATATTAATGCAAAATATAAATATATCACTTTGGTTATTGACTAATGTGATAATATAATAACAAAATTAAAAATTTCATGATTGTGGACTATTATTGCAAAACTTGTGAATTCCCAATTATTAAGGGTGTAAGTGGTTCCGGTTTAAACTGTAAAATCGATTAAACCGAACTGGACCATAAAATGTGTTCGGTTCCACGGATCGGTTCAGTTTTTTTTTTTTGAACTATTTAAGTTGGGTTGTCTTGCAATCCTTCTTCTTGGCTTCCCTATACTCCACAAAATTCTCCTCTGTTGTTTGCAGCCCAGATTGCACCACATCAAGACATTTTTGAAATCCAAAGATTGCCTTCATTTAGATACTCCAATGATCATATTTCTTTCCGTCAAGAATTGGAAGATTTATTGCAAACCCATGTGAGGTTGTCATTTCCCTTTTTCAACTTCACTTTCACCCATTTTCTCCAAGATTTTCTGATCACAACTGTGAGCTTCACCACTTGAAGCTTCTTGCACCTTAGCTTGGCACCACCACAGATCCCTGATCTTTTAGCTCTGATACCACTGTTGGAAAAAAAGAAAGAATGAATTAATTTAATCGATTAGGTAAAATGGTAATTGATTATCGAGAGAAATGAAAGAGAAGAAACTTTTATGAGTTGTTATTTCATGTAGAGTGTCTTTTAACTAACTGAAATAACTGTCTGTTTAATCGATTATACATATTATTAATCGATTAACGAAACTAGCTAGATGAATTACACTTTACTCAACACTAACGAAAATATATATGTCAATTAAAAATTTTAAACATAAATTATTTCATATTTTTACTTCATTATCATTATATTATCATTAACGTAAGATAATATATGAGATGTAAATCTTTGTTGCTAGATTACATCATTTATTAGCATTAACTCAATAAAGTTGTAGAAGTTGCTTGTTACTATCTTTTCTAATTGGATCACCTATTACTTGTTATAAAATGTGTTATTAGGGTATAGGAATATACATTTTATTTTATTTTATACATATCTTATACAAAATAATTAATATAATTATGTAACAAAATACATAGTCTGGCTTTTCAGTTGTAAGAGACTTTTTAACCCTCACAAATTTTTAATCCAGAAACATCGTCTGAAAACAATTTTACAGTATAAAGATTATGTATTTAATTAGCAACCCTAACCACATAAAAAAGTCATTTTTTCTCTTCGTTCCTTTTCTTTGTGGCCACTAGAGTAGATCAAGGGTTATCTTCTCCTTATATCATTGTTGAGCTCTGCTCCTCAATCTTTGCCGGCCTTAGATTGCAATTTTGCAACAAAAATCTGTCATTTGAACTATTTTATGTTAACATAAAAAGTTATTGTTTACGGCAGGTATAATATTTTCTGTTAACTAAAAATAGTTCAGGTGGCAGATCTTTGTTGCAATGAGGTAGCATAGCTCGGCAATAGTAAAAAGATTTGCAACATAAGAGTGAAGGGTTTTCTGTCTATTTTTTCTCATGTTAGAAACTTTTTAATTAAGATTAGAGTTACTGTTATGAAGAGTTGAAATTATTTATTTGAAGAGCAACTAATTCATAATCCTTTATCATCACAGTAACAGGAATGTTGGAAGAGAAGTGTCTGATTCAGTAGTGATGTTGAGAATACGATTCAATAACGTCAAGAATACTCAAAGATATTTCCAAATGTGATTATCTAATAAAAGAATAAATAATCTTCAAATTATTTTGATTAAATAATCAATTATAGTTTTTGGAAATATAAATGAATTAATATACATCATGAAAGGGACATAATTTTCAACTTTTATGCAATAATTCTACAAAACTTTGTAGACTGGAGTGGTTACCTTGGACTATGACTACATCAAAGAATATGTGCCAGTATTGTTGTACCAATGACTGGTTAATTTATAATGAAATTCTAAGTCAACACACGTCAATATATGTGCATACAATAATAGTATTATTGTACTAGTATTGTATTAATTATGCATATAGCGGATAATAATTGGATAATTACCTGTGGCACTGCTTGCAATAGCGTCTCCCTCATTGTTTCAAATCTTCTTCTTTTTTAAAAGCCTTATTTTTTTTATAAAAAAAGGAGGTGATAAAATTCGGAGTTTACAAAAGAAATTGAGGTAGAGAAAGAAAGGGAGAAAAACAGCATAGAAGAATACAAAGTCTGAGAAATTATGGGTGATGTGATTTGGGTCATGATGTCAAGGTGGTGGTTGAGTGTCAGTGTATTTGGCAGGGAAGCTTTGTTTTTTTGGTGTTTAAATCATGACATATCCGTTTTATAATTTTAATAATTTTAAGAAGACAAAACGTGAAGGGAAAGAAGTTGGAATTCAACTAACTAATGAGGGATGTGCTACCGAGTGGGATATATATTATTTGTCTCAAATAATATCTTATTCTCTATCTTAAATCAATCATAAAATATTAATATATAAATATAATAAAACTTTAGAAAAAAAATAATAAAAAATAATATTCTAATTGATTCAGGATATGAAATAAAACACGATTTATGTGATGTCTGTCCCTACTGCGAGTAGTACATTGATACGTGACACCATAGAAAAGTGATAAAAAGAGGTTGCTGCAATCTGCGAGTAGTACATTGATACGTGACACCATAGAAAAGTGATAAAAAGAGGTTGCTGCAATCTGCGAGTAGTACATTGATACGTGACACCATAGAAAAATGATAAAAAGAGGTTGCTGGAATGTTATATAAAATATCCCTTCCTATTAAATAATTTGTTTGAAAATAGCGCCATGTAATAACATGTTTTGAGATTGACCCCAAGCTGGTAAAAAACCATTTTAGGAGACTTAACTATCTCATTAACAGTGTTCTCACTCTAATATTTAGGGTGACAAAATTATCTATAATCCAAAATTCATCCAAATTAAATTTATCCATTAGAACTAATGAATTTAAATAAATATAATTTAATGGATAGTGTTGATAATGGATGGATAGATATATCCATGGTTATATCTATTTGGATGGAAACTCAATCCATCCAAAAAATAAACATAAAAACAAAACTTTTTTTTAATTAATTCATTATTAATATAAAAAATACCTTTCTAAGCACAATCACGCACAATTATAAAAGTTGAAAATTGCAATTGTGATTTTAAAAAGTCTTTATCGAAAAAGTATAAACGATTTCGACCTTAGTGTTTTACCCAACATATTAATGCAAAATATAAATATATCACTTTGGTTATTGACTAATGTGATAATATAATAACAAAATTAAAAATTTCATGATTGTGGACTATTATTGCAAAACTTGTGAATTCCCAATTATTAAGGGTGTAAGTGGTTCCGGTTTAAACTGTAAAATCGATTAAACCGAACTGGACCATAAAATGTGTTCGGTTCCACGGATCGGTTCAGTTTTTTTTTTTTTGAACTATTTAAGTTGGGTTGGTTCACGATTTTGTAAATTTTGGAACCGTTAGAACCAAACCGAACCGCATATTAAAAAATAATTTTATTTTATATTTGGATGGTTAAGCTTTAAAGTTAGGAGATAAATATGATTAAGAATTTAAGATTATTAATACATATAAGTTATAAATAATAGGCAAATACAAAAAAATAAATTAGTAAATAAAATTAAATATCTAATGTATCTATTATTCATTAAGAAGATAGAAAGAAAACTAAAAAACTAGAATACATTTTGTCACTATTTAGATATGAAATTAATTAAATAAAGAAATTAAGGAATTAGAAGAAAATAAAGAAAGAATTTGAGGATATTACTAATGATGTGGAGTATTAGGTGTTATTGTTGAACTAAAGAATTGATACCAAATTTGTCATTTTTAAATTATGTTGGACATTTTTGAAGATTTTGTGAACTAAAATTTCAAGTTTGTAGTATGTTGAGAGGTTGAATTATTATTGTTTTACTAGGAAGAATATTAAATACTTTATTATTGATGTGTTTAATGTTCATTTAGGTGACTCTATACTTTCCAAATTTTGTTCAACTATTTCTCAAAGAATTTTCTTTAAAGAAGTTAAAAATCCGCCAAACCGAACCGAACCATTAATGAATGGTTCGGTTCTATTCCTAAATAAAATTTGTGGTTAATAGAGTACAATCGAACTATATCTTTATGTTTAGTCTGGTCACTAAATTGTATCAAAAATCGAACAAACTTTTACACCCCTACCAATTATGTTGAACCAGAAATTCTTGCCAATAAGAATGCTTATAAAAAAACTTCAGAAATTCCCCTTTTTAAATATGTTTAACAAAAAGCACTTTTTAAAAGTGTTTGTTAAGAAAACTATTTTTTTTAAAATCACTTTTTAGAAGTAATTTTTTTTAAGAAACACTTATTAATTTTTCTAAAATTGATATTTAAAAATGCTTTATTAAATAATAATTTTTTTAAAAAAAAATCTTCAAATTGCTTTATTTTTTGCTCAAATTAAAAAAAAAAGGGTTGGATATCCATCCAATCCATTAAAATGAATACATGAATGGATTAAAATCTATTGGATATGGATATATTGGATAATTTAAAAATGTAATATAATTGATTTACATGGATTGATGAGTAATTTTATATTCATCCGTTAGGATCCAAACCCATTCAATTGCCACCCCTACCAATATCCATAATTAGCAAAACTAGCAGTGTACTCGTGCACTTGCACGGGTCGCTTCTTTGTTTATGCATAATGCAAATATAATATACATATATTTTATAATATCACTAAATCATGTGTTGAAACATTATATTTCTCATTCATATAGATGCAATATTAACATTGATTTTTGAGTGTATATATAGAATATTAACAATTATAAATGCGTTTGTATAAGCATTTTTTTGTTGAAAGTGTGATTATAGAAAATATTTGATTCTTAAATAACTCAATAAATAAAATTCAAATTGTATTGGATAATATCTCACCTCTATATTCTCTATATAAAATTATAAATATAAGGAGTTATTTTTGCATCATATTTTTTGTGAATGCGTATATAAGTATCATATAAAGTCATAAGGATTTTTTAGCATATCTCTTAAATGCTTATGTTTTATTTTAGATTAATGTTCATTGTGTATAAATATTTGAATATATTTTTAGCATTCAAATATTGTATAATTAAATATTATTTATTTGATTATGTTTTAGCTAATAATCATTGTATGAAAATAACTCATAAATTAAAAACACACTAAGTTAGGATATGACAGATATTTTTATGATAAATTTAATCAAAATAATAAAAAGAGTCTAATAATTGATTTGTTATATTACTAATTAAAATACATATATTTTTCATGAATATATATACCATTGTTATCTTTTAATTAAATAATATAATAATAGTAATTAAA
>NC_032011.1:6495635-6505416 GCF_001865875.1 Lupinus angustifolius | reverse complement strand
TACATTCGCATTACTAAGAAAACACATGTTACCCATGTATTCGCATAGTTAAAACACACATATTACTCATATATTCATATTATTAAGAATATACATCTTACTTATTTATTTGCATGTTTAAGTACATAAAAAAATTAAATTGATAATTTTTAATTTGAATTTTCTACAATTAGTATTAAATTATCATTAACATATAAAATATATAAAAAGTAGGAAGGAAAAAATGTGAGGAGGATGTAACATGTGACATAAAAAATGTAAGGAGAAATTGACACGTGACGTAAGGGAGTTTTTTTTTATTATGTTGTTAATAGAGAAAAATTAAAATTCAAAGAATCTGAACTGTAATATTAAAATTCAGTGCGAAAAATGTCAAAAAACTTTGATGAGGTGAAAAAGTACAATTATTCTTAGATTAATGGTAAACATTAAATTATATAGATAGATTAATGTAAAGAAATAATTTGAATGTGAAAAATGATTTTAATTTATCTAATGTTCAATGACTATTACTTTTTAACATAACAAAACATAGATGTTGTAAACACTCAATTTTAGTGAGGTAGCGACATGAACCGATCACTAATTAATATTAAATTATTATTAGCATATAAAATATATAATATATAATATATAAAAAGTATGAAGAAAAATATGTATAAAAAGTAGAAAGAAAAATATGTGAGGAGGAGGTGACATGTGGCATGAGGGAAAGAGAAAGTGACATGTGGCATGAGAGAATGAGAAAGTGACATGTGGTATGAGGGAAGGAGAAAGTGACATATGGCATGAGGGGGTTCTTTTTATTATATTGTTAATAGATGGGGTTGCCAATAAGTTGATTTTTGTTATGTCTGCCATTTTTTTGCAGTTGAGTTAGGTGCGTAACCCATAAAAACCCATATGAGTGTGGCTGGCAATTTCGAATCTTTTGTGAATTCTTTTATTTCTTAATGTACATGTGCTTTTGTTGCAGTTAGGCAATTGTTCATTGTTGGATGTGTAATGAAGTAGTTGATCATTTAATAGACTTCGTTTTGTAATAAAAGTTGATTTTCAAAAGAGACTGAATCAATTGATTCTTTCCGGAGTACATGTTGGAAAGTTTGGTTGTGTTTAGAATTCATGAGTGGGAGGATAAAGGAACGTGTACTCTCAAGTTCTTTTTGTATGTTAGTGGAGTTCAACCGTCTCTAGTAGTAGATAGTGGACTAAACCAAGACAACATAACACATCTAGAGAAACCAAACATTAGCATGAAACCAAAATTCCAAAACAAAGACACACAAACCTCCGTCTTCTCTCTTGTCTCTCAAAGCTTGAAACTCTATGCAAACAAACCCTCTATTTTGTCAGCAATAGGGTGCGCTTCTTACTTTGTTGTTGTAGCTATAACTGAAAACTAACTTAACCAACTTAATATCTTATGAAATTCGATTCTTTATTTAGGTTGACAAATTTGCTTTATAATCAAAACGATTCGAACTTGAGATAAAAATTAAGCTCGTTAAATGAAAGAATGAACTTTAAGTTAAATACAGTTTGTCTCGTTAGATAAATGAGATGTATCAATTTATATATATAGTGAATCAAATGAGAACAGTTCTTCTTGTAAGAAATATGAACAATTAATATGGTCAAGATTCAAATATAAATGTGCATGACTTTTTTAAGTGATCATGTGAGTGTTTAAATATAAGGCGAAATTCACATTTAAGTGATCATGATGCTTTTTTCACATTACTTAGTTAAGATTTGAGTCTTCAATATCCCTACTCATCTCAAAGTGGAGGTAAAGATATTCCAACACCTATTATTTTCTATGTACAAACTCGAACCTAAAATATTTTAAAGACGATTCGAGTTTCTTGCATAATGAAGTAAATGAACCACGACTTTAAAATAACATAATAAAGTACAAATGTTATGTACACCCTTTTTTTCTTATTTAACTCGCCCAGGATTAACAAGCTTAATAAGTTGATCTTTGTATAAGGGTTTGGTAGCACATTCTTTTACTCTTCATTCTTCAAAGTTTCGTGGAAAGCTGAATCAAAAAAATGTATTATTTTTCTGTCATATCAAATTTAACCAAATCACATAAAATAATAAAATAGGTTAGAAATATATAGCATATCTTCTAATTAATGATATATATCATTCCATATATCATTAACTATGATTGATCAAAAAATATATATTTAATTTAAAAAATAATTATTTTTTTATCAATCACAACTATTCATGATACATGGTATCACAATTGTTATCGGTGTGAAAATGTGCACACAGAATGAAACATCTTACCAATATAATCACAACCAGCAAGTAGGGACAATATCATACAATTGAAGCCTCTAGTCCAGCAATTGTGTCATATAAGGGTTTGTTCATTGTCTCAGGCAGAAATATTGTAAACATCCCACCAAATATCGCACATGCTGCAAACACCCCAAATGGCAACCAACCTCCCAAAACCACCACAAATGGTGCCAATATAGCCCCCATTTGTGATGTTTGGTTCGCACAACCAAGTGAGACACTCCTTACAACCGTTGGAAACAGTTCTGCAGTGTAAATCAATAACAGATTATAAGTTCCAGCCATCCCAAATATTCCAAGAATTCCACATACCATTCTCACAACCTTCCATACACCAACTTTCTTCATAAAACTCCCTATTAAGCAAAACAACCCACTGAACCACATTGTCCCTAGAATTAACCGTTTCCTACCAAACCTGTTCGACAACAATGCTGTTATCATGAAGGCAGGTAACTCTGACAGTGAATTCAGCGCCACATTCATGTAAAGGTTGACTCCCATGTTCACAACATTCAAGCTTAGACCATAGTACACCAAAGAGACTAAGAAGCTTAGATCCACTGCGAGGAATAACCTTATACGTGTGGCTGGGGATCGAATTACATCCAATATTGATCCAGAAATTGCATCTTTGTTTTCATAGGTTTTATTCTTGTGAGTTTCTTCAGTACCCGAGCCTTTATTTTGTATACACGATGCTTCTTTGTCGCCATTTGGTTTGGGTGATGTTTCTTTTCTATTGTTTGGTGTAAATGATTCTTCTTTGCCATCATTTTGTATGGGTGATGCCTCTTTGTCGCCATTTGGTTTGGGTGATATTTCATTGCTATTATTTGGTGTAAATGATCCTTCTTTTCCATCGTTTGGGATAGATTCTAATTCTTGGTCAAGTGCGACGATAACGTTACTAGGAAGGTGCTTCCCATTGGTGGCGGCAATGGTGGACATGAGCTTCATTGTTTCATTTATTTTCCCCCGAACAAGGTACCATCTTGGTGACTCTGATATAAAAGGAATGACAAAGATCACAAAGAGGATAGAAGGAATGGAAGAAGCAATGTAAAGATGGCGCCATTTTTGGAAGAAGTAAGCAATGGCTGAGAGAATTGCAACACCAGATGGAAAGAAGTAGAAGGTGGACATTCCAGCAACACCACGCTTTGAAGGGCCCACTGGTTCATTAGCGAGTGCGAAGACATTGATGCCAACACCGGAAACGGTGAAGCCAGTGAGGGTACGAAAAAGGGCATATACCCAATATTTAGGGGACAATGCTGTTAAGCAACCAAAGATAGTGTTTAGGATACAAGCCACTATGAGAGAACCTTTCCTTCCTAAAAAGGAGTCTGAGAGGTGACCAAATATTCCAGCACCTGAAATTAAAATATCAAATTATTCTAAATGATTAATTCACATTACTTTGTACAAGTTATCATTAAACTTACATTGTAAAGAAAAGGGAAAGATATCATTTGTATTTTGACAACTATATAGTGGTAAAGTGCTCTACCGTTTTATTCCAATTTAAAAATAAATCTTATCTTATGTCAAACAAAATTGGATAAGTACATTATGTCAATTGTGTCTATTGTTTTTTATGGGCAAAATTGTGTCTATTTGTTTCCATAAATATTCAAGTAGGGGGAATTAAAATGCCTTAGTACTCATAAACAAATGGAGAAATTACGAACTACTTATCTCAAAAACGAGAAACAAAATTCAAAGTATCTCATATTTATAGGAAATGAAATATTTGTGTGGATAAATTTATGTCTTTTAGGATGAGCTCAAAATATAATTCTTGGTGGGACAATACTTAAATTCATTCATGTTGAATTCTTCCGGAATATGTTGGGTTTACCAAACTATGGATTTCTTTAAAACACACAAAATGCAAACTCCAAAGTAGAACTCGCTCGACAAGATTGTTTTTTGCTGAGCGATATGCATGTTTTTACTGAACGAGACTATCTCTCGCTAAGCGAGTCTAACATGGCTCAGTGAGACAATGACAACATGGTTAGGATTTCTTGCTTTAGGATATCGTCTTAGTAAATAGTTCTCGCTTAGTGAAATATTCAAATTATGTTTTATAACTTTTTTTCTTTGTATTAATGAAAGTTGGTGTCATTTTACATTCAAACATTAAAAAACGAATTAGTATAACAATGTTACTTTTTGATATGACTACTTACAACAATAATTATCAAAATATATATATTTATTAGAAAGTGTCACTCTATAATGACTTAATGAGTATATTTGTTTTTTTATGAATACATATCTAATTAACATGAGACTCTAATTATTTTATCACATTCATTTTTAAGAAACGTATTCCTCTCGGTCATTCTTCCCTCATTATATTATGTATGAATCAAATAAGTTTGAAACTTACAAAATTAAAATTAAAATAACTCCACCAAAAATATAGTAATCATTAAAGATTTATTATTGAAATATGAACTTTAATAAAATATTATTTTAATAGTATTGATATTAATAAAATTTAATATTACTCTTGATAGCATTAAATAAAGAAATAGTGTAATATATATGTGTTATAAGTATAAATATTTATATACAATCAGTACATGGATAATGCATTGACAATGTATAAAAACTCATACACTATCATCAGTGTATATATTTTTTACTCATAAAGAAATACAAATTTGATGTGTTAATTTAAATGAGAAATTATTTTACTCTCCTTTCCATTGGAATTAACTCAATGGTAAAATATTTATAAGGAGGAAAAAACCCATACTTTAGAAGTCTTGTTTTGCTATTTAATTAATAATTATTTAAAAATAGAAACATTCTTAATTGATAAATACAACTTTATTATCCTCTAAGAAGAAAATTGTAATTCCTTATTATTGTGGAACTAAATATTTTATTTCCATTTTTTGTTGAATAAAAGTACACATTAATTTTCATTATCCATAAAAGAAATTATTTTAACATGGTTTTGGACTTTTGGGAAGTGAAGGGCGTAGTGGAAAGGACAAAATGAAACAAACATGTTATGCAGTTTCTCTTCGCCAACAAAAAAACATACATGATATATGTTCTAAAATTAGTATATTTTATATACAACCCCGTGTTATATCTATTCTTTTCTAAACCTTTTTATTTCCTAATCCATGGTAACAAAAATGAATTCTTTAATAAAAACTAATTTTTTTCCCATATATCCCTATAGATAAAAGTTACATTTTATCTTAAATTTACATATTTTTATTCAGATAAAATATCATATCTAATTAAGTAAACAATAATTTTTACTAAAATGAACGACTAGTATATGTCACAACAAAGATATGCAGGTAGGTTGTCTGCATAATTGTAGAAATTTAACGGTACAACAATAATTTTCCATTTTTATACTTCAAATTTTAACATGATTAAAGTTTTTAGGAGTGAGATTCAATACTTTGAGTAGAGATAATCTTTGATAATGGAGAATATAGTATTTGATGCAGATCTAACATGTGGCATGAAATAAAAATTAATAGTGCAGATTTTATTTTTAATAAAATTACATTTCAAAATATTTAGAACTTTCTTTGCCCTTATTCTTTTGAGTGTTAAACTCATATTTGTTTTGGATGGGTATCATATATTGTCATTCATGTCCCAATTAATATTTTAAGTTAATGAGAAAGTTCTATTCATTTAATTTTTTTTTATAAAAACAAAAATTAATATTTTAATATTATTTTATGAAGTTTGATTGGTTTGGGAGATGTGGGTACCCACCCGAACCGAACCTGTGGGTACCCTCCCAAACCGAACCCGAATTTAATGGGAAAACCCGATGTGATTGAGTTCGAGTTTTACCCGAGTTTAAATTTCGGGTTCGGGTTCGGGTTTGGTATAGCAAAGACCCTAACCCGAACCCGCCCCGAAGTAAGGTAATTCAATTTAAAATTGAAATTTCTATCATTTGCCAATTATTTTTAATTTTTAATTTTAATTTACATACTATTGGATCTTCAAACATAAAAAAAAATGAAATAATACAAGAGAAAATAGAAATGTTAGAGAAAAATTACACGAAAATAATATTTTCCTTAATACTTTAACATTTTTGGGTTCGGTTTACCCGAAACCCGACGAGTTCGGGGATGATATTTTTATTTTCAACCCCGTTGAGTTTGGGTTCAAGTTGGGATTTTGAATTTCAGGTTCGGATTTGGGTATGTACAAACCCGACCCAACACGCGCTGTTGCTTTTCCTACTTGTCGGCTGAAATTTAAATTCTGTTTTACAAATAAAGAATTTCGTAGTTAAACTTAACAGGTAAATGTTAAATTATGATTTGTTGCGGGTAAGAATCATTAGGGACGAGAAAGATGAACAAAGAGATAGTGGACCAAACCAATAGCACAGCCGAGGAAGAACAACGCTTGGACAAGTCCAACCTTAAATTTATCACCACATATCAATCCCCACTCCGACACGGTGGACCTATTGCGTCCTTCCACCCACTCCCACGAACCCGGTTTCAGGTGACAGACGCTCGTGGTGGTGGCGGAGCATCCTGAACCGGAGGAGCCGGAGAGGCACCTCCAGTTAGGTTCATGGTCAGCAAAAATCATCACCATGGAGTGGAATGCCTCCAGGATCCATGCAAGACTGACCAGAATGAATTGCCTTATCTGCCACCGTCCGAACTCCCCGCAGTACTTTTCTAGCATGTCGTCCATGCACAGCTTTTCTTGCGGCGGGGAGTGGCCGTTACCCTTGTCACCGGAACCTGAGGGAAGCGAGGCGGCGGCATCGTCGATGCGCACGTTCTCCGGTGGTGATGGGAGCGGTGGAAGGGGTTTGTTATCGTGAGCCTGGTTATTAGAAACAGAGGATGTTGTGGTAGCCATTTTCTAGTAGTTGTTTAACTGTTTCTTTTCATGTTAAGTTATACACTCATGAAGTCATATATATATACTAGTGCAAGGGCGAGCTCTTTTTTAAGAGGAAGAGTCCACTCCATTAATGGAGAGGCAAATTATATTTTATAGTGTATTTTTAAGATCAAAATTACAATTTCAATGAAAAATAAATGTCATAACTGTTATTATCTATTGAGTTTTTAGTGTATTTCTCTCAACTTGCCTCTCCATTAATGGAGAGGAGTCTAACTCCTTTTTTTAATTATATTTGTTTAAGGTTTGGTTGCAGTTGTGGATGTGTTTAAGTTGCCTGTTTACTATAATTGTGGAAGTTGCTTGAAAATACAAATAGTGTGGCCTCAATTGCGTTACCTAGACCCTTGAAACTATAATAATATAATAATATGTATACTAATGGAAAATATAAAATAATTACTTCATCATGGTTCTATATTGTGTTTTTATTTTTAAAAAAAAAACTACATCTTCTTATTTTACAATTATTATTTTCTTATTTTGAAAGTGTATTTAAAAAAATTTAACATTATATTAATTGAATAAATTCAACTGCAAATTACAAAAATTTAATACAAAATATTATATTTATCATTTATAACGTACAAACTACATATTACAAATGATAGAAAAACGAATTAACAAGCACAAGAGTATCAACATGCTAGTGATTATAATTGTAATTATGAAGTACAATTTAAAACAAAGGTGATTATTAAGTTAATTTTAGTATCAATTATAACTAAGTGCTAAGAGCCTAAGACCAAAAAAATCATTTGTTAATTATTATATAGTGTCATCAGCTTTGAAAAGGAAGTTTGAGCTACCAGTCTTAAAATCTTTAGTTATTCCAATGAAAGGAACGTTTGAACATGATTGCTTAATTCCACGCAGGGGCCTAAGGTTTAACATATTATTTTATTAGTTAGCATCGGATATTTTTTTATGAGTGATTATATCCTCCTAATAAGCCCTCATAAATCATCATATCCATAAAGAAATGATATATATGATTTGTAAACAAATCATTAATAAATAAAGTAACGTTTTATAATATATGTCAATTTCTTATAAGTTAAGAAAATTTATAAAAAGATTTAGTAAGATAATATATCATTTTCCATTTTTTATTACACAAAAAGTAAGCAAAGGTAATGGCTTCAAGCCTTCAACTCTAACTAGATAGCATTGGATAATTTTATGTGCCTTCACCATCTCTGGACTCTCCAATAAGTTCGTCATGGTGAAGTCGAGTCTAATATTTCAATTTGCATTCGATAATCACAATTTTAATGGCTTCATCAGTTGTATCTTTCCATAATTTTCTAAATTTGCAGTAAATGTAATTATATCCACAATTTAAAACATTGGTCGTATTTTATTAATGCAATTAAATGAAATGACAATGTAATACTTGTTAGATATTAGTGTCAGAATACACCTAGAAGTAGGTTGAATAGGTGTCATGGTTCTCACTTACCGCTATTTGCACCAAAGTCCTATTTTGGAAAATCACTCAGATAATCATTAAAGCTATGACTTAATCGATTAAGTCGCACAGAATTAGCACTTGCTGAATGACTCAATTACACAACCAATTATAGATTATACAGAAATGATATAACATATATATTTGAACACAAATGACCTTTATTTAGCACTAATACTATATTCAAAATATCAGCTACAATAGGCAATTAAAAGCTACTTAAAAAAAGTAAAGAGATAAGGGAAAGAAACAGCCTGCAACAAGGTTTTTATACTGGATCGTTTTGCGGTCCACTACAAAACTACATCCAATCCTCCCCTTTGACCTGAGAGATTTTCTTCACTAAAATTGAAGCCAATGTATCTTACATACACACTTCCAATTACAAGACCTTGAACACTACCTTCTTGAGTTCCCAGAACCTCTACCTTGGTTTGACCTTACCCATCACCGAGGAAAACCTTTTCTACGATCCAGCCCCAACCAAGAGTATGTTCTAAACTCAAGACCTCCAAGTCTTGGTAAAGACTCTCTAATCTCATTGGTGGTACGATACCAAGAGACGGCTTTCCTTGTTACACAAACAACACAAAAAACAGAGTAATGTGAAGCTCAAAATAGCTCAAATATTACAAGAAAGAATAAGCTATAAAACCTATACAAATCTCACAATTACTAAGAATATGTATAAGATCAAAATCATGAAGAACATGTCATTTCTACCCTTAAGAAATCTTTAAACAGTAATGAAAGAATCATGCAAGAACAAGATACGATGATGAACACATTTGATAATATGCAATGGATGAAATGTTAATCCCTAAGCATAATATTATCTCACTCTAATCTCACATGCAATTCTCTCTGCCTATATGACATACATGAATACGAAAATATGCAACTTAGCAATTCTAATATGAATAAATGTATTAATTCGTATATGAAATCTATTAAAAGTACATTTTATATAGAAAAGTTGTTTTGCACCCAGTTAATCGATTATGTTGCCTGTTAATCGATTAACGGGATGTTAGAGAGTAACTGAAATCTGTT
>NC_032011.1:6495195-6495535 GCF_001865875.1 Lupinus angustifolius | reverse complement strand
TTAAAGCTTCACTTAATCGATTAACTGGCATATTTTCAGTTAAGATGTTAATTGGTAAACTACCTATATGTTATGCTTATCAACTATACATATTTTACCTTTATGTTATGCCTAAAATGCACAAATAACATGTATGATTAATGCATGAACATATAATAAACTAGATGGCATGTCTCATGTAAAAATTATGGCCACTTTTTCTGCAAAATCAAGAGTTAACGTGCAGCGGAAAATATATGCAGAAAAATAATCAAGATAAAATGAAAGAGATAAGGGAGAAGATAATACACATTGATTTTTATACAGGTTCACCTTCTAGTCCACTGAAGGCTACGTCCAG
>NC_032011.1:6491841-6495095 GCF_001865875.1 Lupinus angustifolius | reverse complement strand
TGAAAGTTTGAGTGCAAGTTGCAAAAAGTGTAGAGAAATAACTTCAGAATAAGTTTAAGAGCTTTTGGAAATTGTATAAGAGTTGTGTGTTGTTGTATATTGTTGTATATTTGTGTTGTGAGAGTTAGAGTCTTTATATAGACCTTCCAAACACTCATGGTGCCTATCTGAAAGTGTAGGAGTTGTTTGAAGTGAAGAGATTTCGTTTGGAGTGAAAACATTTCATTTTGAAATCTGAAATCTGATGCAACAACTCTCAGTAATTGATTACTGAGAGTGGGTAATCGATTACCCAAACTCTCAGTCCACTGTTCATTTAAATTTAAATTAGAGTAATCGATTACAACAATCTAGGTAATCGGTTACTCAACTTTTCAAAACTGGTAATCTGTTACTCAAAGACAGTAATGGATTACTCTGAACAGTTTTCAGTTGGATAACTCTTTTCTCACACACGTAACATGTTACTTAGATCAAGTAACCCGTTACACATTATTTTTGAAAATTCTTTTAAGTATTTTAAAGTATTTGAACTTTCTTTAAAAATAGTTTGAGCATTACTACTTTTTATATTGAAGAGTTTTTAGGATAGAAGTACCTATAGAGACTTAATCTAATTATCTTGAAACTTTAATCTTCTTTGTCTTCATAAGTATTCTTCATTTTTTTTTTGACGTTGGTGTCTTCATTAAAACCGTGCCAAATTTAGGAGCAAAGATCTTCTTCACAATCTCCCCCTTTTTGATGATGACAAACCAATATCTTCTTGATAGTGTAGTTTTCTGAGAATAGCATACTTTGTGATATATCTTGAATTGTCTTGAGTATGCTCCCCCTATCTTGTATGCTCCTCCTTTCATTTGGAGTTAAGTGTCTAGAATAAAGTTTGAAAGAAAATACACTCTCCCAACTTTTCTCCCCTTTTGACTTCATCAAAAAGTAGAAAAGCCAAGAGTCCAGCACAAGATATATAACATATATAGCATACATGATATATATCACAATAGATATAAAAATTAATGTAGTGCATATCATAATAACATAATATCATAGCATAAAAAAATATTGTTCAAATATAAAAACATAGCATAGCATAGTAGTAGATGTTCAAAGTATACACATATTACAGACATAAAAACAGATGTTCAGAATTATGCACTGATACAAACATGAAAACCTAGACACACTCTAAGACTCAGGCTCAGAACTATCTTCATCAACGTCCATACTAGCTTAGAAGAGAGATGATGAAGTTCAAACTGGATCTGTTGGTTTTGAGTATCAAAGGCATCCATCCGGTTTGAGATGTAGCCTCAAAGAGAAACCAACTCGTCCATTAGCATGTGATTGGTACGCATATCAGTAGATGAGGAAGATTGAGCATGAAACTCAGAAGGTTGTGATGCAGGTGGGTTAGGTTCTGTTTGATCAGTAGGTGCAGGTTGTCTATCAGATCAATGCCTATAAGTACGACGATCACGAGGATCAATGGAGAAACCCATTTTGTGGACAACTTCCACATCAATCTTGCTTTCGCGAAGATTCAGTGGTACCTTGGTTTCACCATTAGTAGGCACACCGAAATGTTCAAGAATGTTTGTTATGAAGATAACATAAGGCAAAGGACGTTGTGTTCCTCGAACGTTCCACATTTGTCGCATCATCATCTGAGTCCAATTGATCTTGATGTTGAATTTCATAGCGTACATCAATTGGAGCTCTATGTCACTTATTTGAGAATGGTTTGAAAATTTTGGTAAGATGACATAGCTCAGTAGATAATGAAGCAAACGATCTTCGAGTTTGAGATGTCCAGCAGAGAGGATATCTCGATTTTAACAGTTTCACCAAAGCTTTGCTACTTATGCACTTCAATTTCCTCTTTAGAAATTCTACACATAGAATAGTCGAATTCCTTACGATCATAGTTCTCCCATTCACACTGAATACCGAAACCAACAGTCCTACCTTAAGTGGGTATTTTGTAGCACAATGAACTAAAAAATATATCATCTAAGACAATCTATTTTCCTTTCACATAGGAAGTGAGACAATTTTTTCGAAAGTTCATGTTGCAGTACAATACTCGAACAAGTTCGGGATATATGTCGTTAGTTTATTCACAACAAAAGTCAAAAAGGTTTTTTTGCTGCAAAAGATAAGGAAATAGAAAATCTTCAAATTCAAAATTCCCTATATTACCGTATTTTGGAGTAAAAATGGTGCGACCATGGAAGTGTTCCTCCAATATCTTGCGTTGCTCATCATTAGCAAGAAGCCTTGTCAAATCCAGAGGGTTAGACTCCAAAGATGTTGTTCCTTGACTCCTTTTAGATGTATTGGTGCGTTGTTTCTTTGATCTAGAAGAAGAAGCCATGGATTTGGGATTTTGAAATTTTAGGTTTTTGATTTTTGGAGATTTGGGGGTTTTTGATTCAAGCTACTAATCACGAAAATGAATGGTTAGAAGTGTTTAAGATCGAAAATGTGATAGGAATGGACACAAAAATCACTCAAAACAGTTTAGAAATGAAGATTTTAGAGTGAGAGAGGGGTATGCACGAGTGAGAGTAGGAGGAAGAAGATGAAGTCTGAAAAAGTGCAGAAAATCCAATTTATACGCACAAAGTAATCGATTACACTACTTTGAGTAATCGGTTACTCAAATTGAAAATTTAAAAATATTCAGACAAAGAATTTGAGTAATCGATTACACACTTTGGGTAATCGGTTACTAAAACTCTTTGTTCACCTTGTAATCGGTTACTCTCCAGAGTAATCGGTTACTGATCCCAGAAAAAAATTATTTTAAGCATACTGGTGCACTGAAAATGATTTTTAACCCAAAAATTGAAGTTTTTGAACACAAATAAATATATTTAAGATCAAGTAGGCATGAGATAAACATAATGAAGTAAACATATAATCATATAAGCATGTTAAAACAAGTAAGCTTCATCAAGAATGCCTAATTCGAGTCTAAATTTGTAAAAAGGTTCTTTTGCCAAGGGCTTAGTGAAAATGTTTGCAAGTTGGTTATGAGTATCAACAAATTCTACGGATACATCTTTCTTTTGAACATGGTCCCTTAGGAAGTGATGCCTTATATCTATGTGTTTGGTTCTAGAATGCATAATAGGATTCTTTGTAAGGTTTATAGCACTAGTATTATCACATTTCATAAATCTAAGCCATAATCTCGTAATTGTTGCTTAAGCCACAACACTTGGGTACAACAACTACCTGCTGCTATA
>NC_032011.1:6491342-6491741 GCF_001865875.1 Lupinus angustifolius | reverse complement strand
TTTTGGTTTAGATTGATAGCGTGCACACAAACATACACTAAACATGATATCAGGTCTATTGGCAGTCAAATATAAAAGAGATCCGGTCCTACCTCGATAATTTGATATTTCAATACATTTTCCACTTTCATCGGTATCAATGTATGTGCAAGATCTCATAGAAGTGTCTATTGGCTTGCAGTCATCCATATAAAATCTTTTTAGCAATTCTCTGCAATACTTGGATTGACTTACAAAAATGCCATTATCAAGTTATTTGATTTCTAGTCCAAGGAAGTAATTCAACTTTCCCATAATGGACATTTCAAACTCTCCTTGCATCATTTTGCCAAAGTCACTACACAAACTTTCATTAGTAGAACCAAAAATAATATCATCTACATAAATTTGAACTAGTAA
>NC_032011.1:6490186-6491242 GCF_001865875.1 Lupinus angustifolius | reverse complement strand
TTGCTTTAGACCATAGAGGGCTTTCTTTAACTTGTAGACATGAGAAGGATATTTGTAATCTTCAAAACCAGGACGTTGTTCTACAAACACTTCTTCTTGAAAGTAGCCGTTGAGAAAAGCGCTCTTGACATCCATTTGATATAACTGGAAATTAAGAGAACAAGCATATGCAAGTAGTAGTCTAATAGCTTCAAGTCTAGCAACTGGAGCGAAGGTTTCATCAAAGTCTATACCTTCTTCCTGATTGTATCCTTGGGCTACTGGTCTAACTTTATTTCTAACAATAACACCATTTTCATCAGATTTATTTCTAAAGACCCAACGAGTTCCAATGACATGCCTATTTTCCGGTCTAGGAACAAGTTCCCAAAGTTCATTCCTCTCAAACTAGTTTAATTCTTCTTGTATAGCAAGAATCCACTGTTCATCCTCGATTGCATCATCAATCTTGGACGGTTTTATCTAAGAGATGAAGGCCATGTTTAGACAAGCATCAAACATTCTACGAGTAGTTATACCTTTACTTATATCACTGATGATGTTGTCAATAGGATGATTTCGATGAGTTCTCCATTCTTTTGGTAGATCTGAGTGAATATGCTCTTCTTGAGAAGATAGATAACCATCTTTTCTCAATTCTTCGGGCTCAATTGTAACATCAACAATAGAATTTTTTTGGCATGATTATGTTGTCAATAGGATGATTTTGATGAGTTCTCCATTCTTTTGGTAGATTAGAGTGAATATGCTCTTCTTGAGAAGATAGATTATCATCCATTCTCAATTCCTCAGGTTCAGTTGTAATATCAACAGTAGAATTTTCTTTAGCAGGAGAACTTGGCAAGTCGTCTTCATCACAAGATATCACATCTTTTAGAACAGGATTGGTTTCATCAAAAGATACATGAACAAATTATTCCATGGCTAGAGTTCTTTTATTAAAGACTCTATAAGCTTTACTCGTGAGAGAATAGCCAAGGAAAATTCCTTCATCAAATTTTGCATCAAACTTGCCCAAGTTATCCTTACCATTATTCAGAACAAAACATTTACAAC
>NC_032011.1:6480309-6490086 GCF_001865875.1 Lupinus angustifolius | reverse complement strand
CAATTCTTTCTCTCTACAACACCATTTTGTTGAGGTGTTCTAGGAGCAGAAAAATTGTGATTGATCCCAAGATCATCACATAATTCCTTAAAAGAAGAGTTTTGAAATTCTCCCCCATGATCACTTCGTATAGTAGTGATTTTTAAAGATTTTTCATTCTGAACTCTTTTAGCATAAATGCTAAAGGCTTTGAATGCCTCATTCTTATGAACTAAGAATGGAGTCCAAGTATATCTAGAAAAATCGCCCACTATAACAAAAGCATAATAATTACCACCAAAATGTTTTGTCCTTAAGGGACCAAATAAATCCATATGAAGTAATTGTAATAGTCTATCAGACGAAACCATGTGTTTTGGTTTGAAAGAGGTTTTTGTTTGTTTACTCATTTAACAAGCACTACATAGTTTGTCTTTAACAAACTTCATTTTGGGTAAACCAATAACTAAATCTTTCTTAATAAGTTTATTCAAATGTATCATGTGAATGTGAGCAATTCTTCTATGCCAAAGCCATGCATCATGATTATCATTAGCTACTAAACATGTTATAGGTAAAGCAGAATCCTTGTCAATCATATATATATTATTTATTCTCTTACCAATAAGTTTAGAATTATTAGAATCCTTACTTTCAATGATGCACTTATCTGGGTAGAACGCCACATGAAATCCTTTGTCGCATAATTGACTTATGCTTAGAAGGTTGTGCTTGAGTCCTTCAACATATAGTACACCTTATATAGTTGTTGATGGTGGTTTTCCAATTCTACCTACTCCAAGAATTCTTCCCTTGTTGTTGTCACCATCTACCAACTCCAAGAATTTTTCCCTTGTTGTTATCACCATATGTGACATATCCTTTGTCCCTTGGAGTCAGGACAAAGAATTTACTTTTATCACCTGTCATGTGTTTTGAGCAGCCGCTATCCAAGTACTATAAATTGCAGGAGGCTCTCAAATTTTCCTACAAAACAAATTAAGTTTTGTTAGGTATCCAATATTCTGTAGATCCTAGATGGTTAGTACCTTTTTGCACGCGTTTGATGTATGCCCATGAAATTTACAGTATGTGCATATGGGTTGATGAATGTGTATCCTAGATTTTTCAAATGCATGGATACTTTTTTTTTGAAAGATTATTTTCTTTTGGACACTTGATTTCTTAAAAACATGGCTTTTTGAATAGCCAAGACCTTTGCGGTCTGTTGAGTGTCTTTGACCATTAATAATATTTTCTAAACTTTTACCGCTCTTGTTTAGCTTATTAAGTTCAAGACTTAATGTTGATACTTTGTTTTCAAGAGTGATGCAGTTTTGACAAGAGGATGATGAAGGTTTGTTTCTAAATGCATCTAACTCAGACTTTTGTTTTAGAAACATTTTTGTTAATTTGACATATTCATCATGCAAGTCATTAAATGCAGATTGAAGTTCAGAAGAAGAAAATAGATTAGATTCGTTTACCTCTTTATCATCAGAATGATGAGATGCCATAAGTGATAGATGTGTTTGCTCTTCGTTTTCTGTTTTAGATGCAGAACTGGTATCATTGTCTTCCCAAGCAATGTATGCTCTTCGTCCAGTCTTCGTGTCATTCTTTCCTTTGAAAGAACTATTTTTCAAATTTGGACAGACCATCTTCATGTGACCAGGTTTGTCACATTCAAAACATGTAAAGTTTTGATTTGAGGTGGAGGCATCATTGTTCTTGGTGAATTTCCTTGTTTGACCAGTCTTTGCGCCTTTGCTCCTTTTTAGGAACTTGCTAAATTTCTTCACGAAGAGACTTATATCTTCCGTATCATCTTTTTCTGATTCATCTCCAGATGAGTCATATCTATCCACTTTTGCTTTCAGAGAAATATTGTTCTTCTTCTTTTCTCGCTCCTCGTGTTGATCAAGTTGGCTAAGTTCTAGTTCATGTTCCTACAGTTTGCTAAACAAAGTAGTCAAAGACATTTTGGATAAAATTTTCTTTTTAGAATTTGAGTTACTTTGGTTGCCATGTTCTGGTGAGTGATCTTAGAACTTTCAAGTTTAAGTTACTATTTGATACAACTTTGCCAAGTGCAATAAGGTGATTGGTAAGGTGAGTAAACCCTCTTTTGTAAATCAAGAATTTTCGTTCCAGGCTTGATACGAAACATTTCGTATTCCTGGGAAAGAGTGTTAAGTCTTGACCTTTTTACTTCCTCTGTTCCTTCGTGTATGGTCTCTAGAGTATCCCACATTTCTTTTGCAGACTTACAATTTGATACTCTAAAGAATTCAATAATACCAAGTGCGGAGGTCAGGATGTTCTTTGCCTTTAAATCATATTGGACCTTCTTTTTGTCTTCATCGTTCCATGAAGATTTTGGCGTTATTTCCCTTATACTGCTGATAATAGTAAAGGGTATATATGGTCCTTCTTCAATGGCATTTCATATGTCTAAGTCTTGAGATTCAATAAAGATCCTCATTCTAATTATCTAGAAATCATAGCACTCTCCAACAAAGCTTGGAGGGCGGTTGATGTTGGAACCTTCTCCTAGGAATGATCTTGAGGCCATCTTGATATAGGATCAGACTTCAGAATATCTTACTAAAATATAGCTCTGGTGCCAATTGTAAGAACGAGGTTGCAACTAGGAGGAGGTGAATTAGTTGACTTAAAAATTATGGCAACTTTTTCTGCAAAATCAAGAGTTAATGTGCAGCGGAAAATTAATCAACTAAAAGGGGGTGGGGTGAATTAGTTGTCTTAAAATTATGACTACTTTTTCTGCAAAACCAAGAGTTAACGTGCAGCAGAAAATATATACAGAAAAATAATCAAGATGAAATGAAAGAGATAAGGGAGAAGAGAATGCACAGTGATTTTTATATTGGTTCACCTTCTAGTCCACCGAAGGCTACGTCCAGTACTCTTGCAGCACAGGAGATTTCTTCACTAAGTATTATGAGTTGTAATTACAATATCTCACCCCGAGACTTCTATGTACCTTACACACTCCTTAATCCTTATTCACTCTTGGAAAACACCTTTCCAAGTGATTCTAACCCCCGTTCTTTTCACACCCCCTGAAAGAAAGTATTCTACAACAATATTGAAGAATGTACAACAATGACAGATTGCCTTTACGAGTATGAAAGTAGTATAACTTGCAATCCAATCAACTCTTTATGTATACATAGTAATAATGCTCTTTGGAAAACTTTGAAACACATTTAAGTAACTTCAGAAGAATGACTTTGAAAGTTTGAGTGCAAGTTGCAAAATGTGTAGAGAAATAACTTCAGAATAAGTTTAAGAGCTTTTGGAAATTGTATAAGAGTTGTGTGTTGTTGTATATTTGTGTTGTGAGAGTTAGAGCCTTTATATAGACTTTCCAAACACCCATGGTGCCTTTCTGAAAGTGTAGGAGTTGTTTGAAGTGAATAGATTTCATTTGGAGTGAAAACATTTCAGTTTGAAATCTAAAATCTAATGCAACAGCTCTCATTAATCGATTACTGAAAGTGGGTAATCGATTACCCAAAATCTCTGTCCACTGTTTATTTAAAATTAAATTAGAGTAATCGATTGCAACAATCTGGGTAATCAATTACTTAACTTTTCAAAACTGGTAATCTGTTACTCAAAGACAGTAATGGATTACTCTGAATAGTTTTCAGTTGGATAACTCTTTACTCACACACGTAGTTACTTAGATGAAGTAACCCGATACACACTATTTTTGAAAATTGTTCTAAGTATTTTAATGTGTTTTAAATTGTTCTTGGTATATTTAAGAGTTTTTAGGATAGAAGTACCTATAGAGATATATTCTAATTATCTTGAAGCTTTAATCTTCTTTGTCTTCATAAGTATTCTTCCTTTTCTTATTTTTTTTATGTTGGTATCTTCATCAAAACCGTGCCAAGGTCAGGAGCAAAGATCTTCTTCACAGCTTTCACTAAGTCTTTTGTCTTGACACATTGCACTTTCAATCTCCCCCTTTTTGATGATGACAAACTCAACACAAAAATTGTTTTGATGCATAGCTTGAAGATGATCATATAATGCATGGTTGTTGATTTCAAAGTTAAAGCGCATAGCTAGACAACGAAAGCTTAGTATTATTTACAACCTGCACACATTAAACAACAAAACAACATTTCTCCCCCTTTTGATATTATAAAAAAGATAAACTAAATGAAATTTTGGTCAAAAGTAAGAAAAGATATGACATGAACTCAAATTTTAATTAATCAATTAATGTTGGGAAGGTAATTAATTAACCAGTTGATGAAAGAATTGAAGAAGTGCACACATTTACCAACATTTAATCGATTAAAACAACAGGTTAATCGATTAAACCAACATAATACAACAATATGACAGATTTAATGGCATGGAGGGTTATACATGAACCAATCAAGCATGGAATGATCAAGCATTTACATTATAGCATTCAAACAGTAGGCTCAATCAAACATATGATATTCATATAACCAAACATAATCAAGAACCATTAAATATGAAATCATGCTATATTTGACATATATAAGCAAAATGAAACCACAATAGGAACGATTTAAGTTCAAATGGCATGCATATCAAATCATAAAGTTTCAGAAGTAGTAAATAGTTAGAGTTACAATCCAGAAAGCAAAGAGAAAATATGTCTCGAAATTACAAAGCAGCATAAATCCTAACAATTAGCCATATAGAAGGACTAAACCTAGGGTAATCTAAGATCTAAGGCCTTCTGATCTAGTGATGCGGAGGAGGATCTCTGTCGTCAGGTACGGTTAGACTACTATCACCCTAGAATCAGAATTTCAGCTTCTCAAACTCTACACAAAACCTCGCATTTTATGCTTCAGCAGTGTTCTGGACACAGCTCCTCACAACTTGATAGTGGTTATCGATGTAAGCAACCTGACGCTCCTCAAATTATTCCAAATCAGTATGGTAGGAGTCCTTCAAAGACTGGAAGTGTAAATCCATCCCGTTGTTCAGCCTTTGCTCCATGGCATCCCACTAAGCTAATCCAAAGGATGATTCTTGCGACGCAGTTCCAGATGGCTCCCCCTGAGTTTCTACATTAGGCTGATCTGTACCAGCCTGATTCTCATCATCAGATAGCTCCAAATCCACTATAGTAAAATCTTCCTGGTATTTCCAAGTACTTCCATACTTGTAGATACCCATCTTGTGGATAAGGCTTTCACCAACAAGGTGATCTTTGTCAGAAGTCTCTGTGACGATGGTGTCAGATATGTCAATATGCAGATAGATAATAATTCTCGATATGAAGATACTGCAGGGAAACATTTTGGATTTTGATGTAGAGACATTATACATAACCTTCAGAATTTCTTTAGGCCAATTAACCATTATATTCTTCTTCACAATATACATAAATTTCAGATCATTAATAGTAGGTTGTGCATGATTAGTGTTCCTATGAATCAAGATGTACGCAATCAAATAGTGAAGCAATGTATTCTCTACTGATAAAGAGCTAGCTTTAGTCAGTTCTCCCTGGACATACAGATGGGGACCTCTCAGACATGATTTATACCCCTCAGCAGCATCGAAATCAACAAGCCATTCACAATCACCTAGGCTAACACAAGTAGTGGATAAGCCATCCACATTCATAAAAATACTGCTATCCATCTCAAACATATTTCCCGAAATCATAAACTAATATCTACCATCCTTATAACGGAAGTTAGCGTAAAATTTCCTAATCAAAGCGAGGTACAAATTACCCGTTAATTCCAAAAACATTACAGTTCCCTAAGCCCGCATACCTTGCAGAAATTTGAAATTATTTTTCGCCAAGGTAAGATTAACATACCTTATGTAGGTGGGTTTCCTTCCCAGAAATTTGGACAGCCGGGTCTCCTGAAGTATGAGTGTGTAGTAGGGATCTCCATGGTCGTGTCTCATGTTCGGATTTGAAGATAAAGCATTATGATGCCTACGAGTGTGTTGAGCAGTTTATCTTGAACCTCTTTGAATGTCCACTTTCCATCGTTGATGAAAACCGTGATTAAAACCGTGAGTAATGAGAGGAGAAGGAGGACAAGGGAGGGAACCTAGAGCTTAGGGTTTTGGGAATGGGATTTCTTGGGAAATAGAGAAACATATTGGATGAATTGAGGTGCACAAATGGGTAAAGGTAAGGTTTAATACTTCTATTAAGCTAAGATTTCAATTTTGTTGTTTGCATTTGAGATTTTCAGAGAAAATGAGGAAGAAAGGGTTTGAAAAAGGTGACAAAAATGCTTCTGATTTTAATATATATACTACCGTTAATCGATTAAGTACTACATTTAATGGATTAAGCAGTGTAAAAAATCCAGGTTTTTAGAAAAGTGAGCCCATGTAATCGATTAAAATGAATCTTAATCGATTAAATTTAGTGAAAATTGAAATATTTGCTACTGGAACTCATTTTAATCGATTAAGAAGGATATTTAATCGATTAACTGGCATCAGATTTGCAGAATCAAGAGGTTTTTGGGTTTTAAAAGCATGCAAAGATTTCTAACATTTATCAAGCAGTTTTTACTCAATCACATATACATTTTCAGCTTGTCACACAAGATCATGAGTCATAATAGAAATATATTGCATTCATAACATGTATACATTTTGAAGCATAGAAGACATTAATCATGCGAAGCATATAATAACATTTTTAGACGATTTTAATCAAGATAAGTTTCATTAAAAATTCCAAGTTCTCTTCGAAGAACATAGAAGGTATCTCATGAGAGAGGCTTGGTGAAAATATCAGCCAATTGCTTAGATGTTTCAACAAATTCAAGCACACAATCGCCTTTTTGTACATGGTCACTCAAGAAATGATGTCTAATCTCAATATGCTTAGTTCTAGAATGCAAAACGGGATTCTTGGATAGGTTTATGGTACTTGTATTATCACATTTTATAGGAATCTTTTCTACATTAAGTCCAAAGTCCTTAAGTTGTTGCTTCATCCAAAGGATTTGAGCCCAACACATACAAGCGGCAATATATTCCACTTCGGTGGTGGAAAAAGCAACACATGCTTGCTTTTTGTTGTGCCATGCAACTAAGGAACTACCAAGTAAATAACAAGTCCCACTAGTGCTTTTCCAATCCAACTTACATTCTGCAAAATCAGAATCGGAATACCCTACCATGGATAATGAGGTATCCCTAGGATACCATAATCTCATATTAGTTGTTCCTTTTAAATATCTCATAATTCATTTTACAGCACTATAATGTGAATCTTTAGGCAAAGCTTGAAATCAAGCACACATATAAACACTAAACATAATATCGGGGGTCTCGCAGTTAAATACAATAATGAGCCGATAATCACACGATATTTAGTTACCTTGATTGCTTTTCCCTTTTCATCTTTGTCTAGATAGCATGCAGATACCATAGGTGTTGAAGTCTCTTCACACTTTTCCATATCGAACTTCTTCAGTAACGCTTTGCAATATTTTGATTGATGAATGAAGATGTCGCTTTCTATTTGTTTGATTTGAAGTCCAAGAAAGAAGGTCAGCTCACCCATCATCGTCATCTCAAATTCACCCAACATCAACTCAGAAAATTCTTTACATAGAATGGCATTAGTAGATCTGAAGATTATATCATCAACATATATTTCAACTAAAAACACATGATTATCTAATCTATGAATAAAGAGGGTAATATCAACCATACCCCTCACGAACCCTTTTTCCTAGAGGAAAGAGCTCAATCTATCATACCAAGCTCTGGGAGCTTGTTTCAGGCCATAAAGGGCATTTTTGAGCTTATATACATGGTTCAGATATTTAGAATTTTCAAAGTCGGGAGGTTGATCTACATATACCTCCTTTTGAATGTAGCCATTCAAGAAGGCGCCCTTGACATCCATTTGAAAGCTTGAAGTTCATAATTGTTGCAAAGGATAAAAGCATCCTTATGGCCTCTAATCTGGCTACAGGAGTGTAGGTCTCATCATAATCGATGCTCTCCTCCTGGTTGTAGCCTTTGGCCACTAAGTGAGCTTTATTTTTTATTATCAAGTCATATTCATCCAATTTATTACGAAAGACCCATCTAGTACCAATCACTGGATGTTCTTTAGGCTTAGGGACCAAGTCCCATACATGATTACACTCGAACTGGTTTAGCTCTTCTTGCATAGCTATACCCCAGTGCATATCCTCAATGGCCTCACCGATGGTCTTAGGAACCTTTTTATCAAAAAATTTCTTATTGGGCCGATTAATAGGTCTCCTATATGGTATTCTCCTACGCATAGGGGAATATATCCTAGCCCGATATGGTCACCAACATTCATGGTTTTACTAAGCATAGTGTCTAACATGTTATGACTCTCTCTGAGTTTTGCGAGTTTTTCATTTAATCTCAAATTTTCATTTTTCAAATCATCGCAAGAATCATAGATAGTTGATTGACATAAATTATTATCAGAGCAGTTGCATGCATTTCAAGAATAAATCAAATATAATGTTTCATTTTCCAATTTTAGTTCATCTAAATCTTTTTGCAATGGAACTATTTTTTGTTCATTTAGCAGGATTACTCTTTTCCTATCGGAACTAATCCTAGCTAAGTTCTTTATCTCATCATGCAATTCGAGATACGCATTATACAAGTCCTCATAAGAAGGAGAATCATCAGATGAAGTAGATGAGGTGTCAGAATATACCTCGCTATTTCCCTCTTTTGAATTTGAGCAACAAACATCCTCTGTTCTCGTCATTAAGCTTAGCTTAGTCGTCTCATCTTCATCTGAGGTGCTGGATGTCGTGTCCTCCTCTGATACATCCCATACTATATAAGCTTTCTTCGATTTGAAGTCCCGAGGAGTGCACTTATCTGAATCAATCTTCTTGAGGTAAGTAGGACATTGGAACCTCATATGTCCTGGCTTACCACATTCGTGGCAAGTGAAGCGCTCTTTATTTCCAATTTTAGTTCATCTAATTCTTTTTGTAATGAAACTATTTTTTGTTCATTTAGCAGGATTACTCTTTTCCTATCGGAACTAATCCTAGCTAAGTTCTTTATCTCATCATGCAATTCGAGATACGCATTATACAAGTCCTCATAAGAAGGAGAATCATCAGATGAAGTAGATGAGGTGTCAGAATATACCTCGCTATTTCCCTCTTTTGAATTTGAGCAACAAACATCCTCTGTTCTCGTCATTAAGCTTAGCTTAGTCGTCTCATCTTCATCTGAGGTGCTGGATGTCGTGTCCTCCTCTGATACATCCCATACTATATAAGCTTTCTTCGATTTGAAGTCCCGAGGAGTGCACTTATCTGAATCAATCTTCTTGAGGTAAGTAGGACATTGGAACCTCATATGTCCTGGCTTACCACATTCGTGGCAAGTGAAGCGCTCTTTACTCTTGCCTTTTCTAGTCGACTCCCACGCTTTTTTTCTTCTGGAAACGTTTGAAGCCTCCTTTCTTTAGAAATTTCCCGAATTTGCATACGAGAAGGTTCAAGGTTTCTTCAACTACATCTGAATCAGATTCATCTGCTTCTCTCTCTTCTATGGATTGAGATTTTGTTGCCTTGAGAGATATACTTTTCTTTTTGTGGTCTGATTCTTTGTGCATAGTCAGGCGTCGAAGCTCCATTTCGTGCTCTTGAAGTTTTCCGAACAATGTCGTCAAAGGCATGGAGTCAAGATCCTTTGATTCCTTAATAGCTTTTATTTTTGGTTGCCATCTCTTGTCAAGACAGTGTAAAACTTTGTTAGTAAGCTCTC
>NC_032011.1:6478076-6480209 GCF_001865875.1 Lupinus angustifolius | reverse complement strand
ATTTAATCTCAAATTTTCATTTTTCAAATCATCGCAAGAATCATAGATAGTTGATTGACATAAATTATTATCAGAGCAGTTGCATGCATTTCAAGAATAAATCAAATATAATGTTTCATTTTCCAATTTTAGTTCATCTAAATCTTTTTGCAATGGAACTATTTTTTGTTCATTTAGCAGGATTACTCTTTTCCTATCGGAACTAATCCTAGCTAAGTTCTTTATCTCATCATGCAATTCGAGATACGCATTATACAAGTCCTCATAAGAAGGAGAATCATCAGATGAAGTAGATGAGGTGTCAGAATATACCTCGCTATTTCCCTCTTTTGAATTTGAGCAACAAACATCCTCTGTTCTCGTCATTAAGCTTAGCTTAGTCGTCTCATCTTCATCTGAGGTGCTGGATGTCGTGTCCTCCTCTGATACATCCCATACTATATAAGCTTTCTTCGATTTGAAGTCCCGAGGAGTGCACTTATCTGAATCAATCTTCTTGAGGTAAGTAGGACATTGGAACCTCATATGTCCTGGCTTACCACATTCGTGGCAAGTGAAGCGCTCTTTACTCTTGCCTTTTCTAGTCGACTCCCACGCTTTTTTTCTTCTGGAAACGTTTGAAGCCTCCTTTCTTTAGAAATTTCCCGAATTTGCATACGAGAAGGTTCAAGGTTTCTTCAACTACATCTGAATCAGATTCATCTGCTTCTCTCTCTTCTATGGATTGAGATTTTGTTGCCTTGAGAGATATACTTTTCTTTTTGTGGTCTGATTCTTTGTGCATAGTCAGGCGTCGAAGCTCCATTTCGTGCTCTTGAAGTTTTCCGAACAATGTCGTCAAAGGCATGGAGTCAAGATCCTTTGATTCCTTAATAGCTTTTATTTTTGGTTGCCATCTCTTGTCAAGACAGTGTAAAACTTTGTTAGTAAGCTCTCCTTTGTTAAACAATTTATCCAAAGCCACTATATGGTTAATTATATGAGTAAAATGTTTGAACACAAATTATAGATTATACAGAAATGATATAGCAAATATATTTGAACACAAATGATCTTTTGGTAGTAATACTATATTCAAAATATCAGCTACAATAGGCAATTACAAGCTACTTAAAACAATAAAGAGATAAGGGAAAGAAACAGCAACAAGGTTTTTATACTGGTTCGTTTTGCAGTCCACTGCAAAACTACATCCAGTCCTCCCCTTTGATCCAGGAGATTTTCTTTACTAAAATTGAAGCCAATGTATCTTACATACACACTTCCAATTACAAGACCTCAAAAGCTACCTTCTTGAGTTCCCAGAACCTCTACCTTGGTTTGACCTTACCCAATCGCCTAGGAAAACCTTTCCTACGACCCAACCCCAACCAAGAGTATGTTCTAAACTCAAGACCTCCAAGTCCTGGTGAAGAATCTCTGATCTCATTGGTGGTACAAAACCAAGAGACGACTTTCCTTGTTACACAAACAACACAAAAAACAGAGTAATGTGAAGCACACAATAGCTCAAATATTACAAGAAAGAACAAGCTATAAACCCTATACAAATCTCACAATTACTAGGAATATGTATAAGATTATAATCATGAAGAACATGTAATTTATACCCTTAAGAAATCTCTAAACGATAATGAAAGAATCATGCAAGAACAAAGATAGGATGATGAACACATTTGATAATATGCAATGAATGACATGTTAATCCCTAAGCATAATACTATCTCACTTTAATCTCACATGTAATTTTCTCTGCTATATGAAATACAAGAATACGAAAATATGCAACTTAGCAATTCTAATATGAATGAATGAATGTACTAATTCGTATATGAAATCTGTTAAAAATACAGTTTATATAAAGAAAGCTGTTTTGCACCCAGTTAATCGATTATGTTGCATGTTAATCAATTAACGAACTGTTAGAGAGTAACTGAAATTTGTTTTTCAGTTATCTGTTGAAACTGTTAAAAAATGTTTTCACGTTAATCGATTAAAGCTTCACTTAATCGATTAACTTACATATTTTCGGTTAAGATGTTAATTGGTAAACTACCTATATGTTATGCTTATCAACTATACATGTTTTACCTTTATGTTATGCCTAAAATGCACAAATAACATGTATGATTA
>NC_032011.1:6396450-6477976 GCF_001865875.1 Lupinus angustifolius | reverse complement strand
AATAAACTAGATGACATGTCTCATGTAAATGATATGATAGTTTTTAGACTTTGTAAGATTTGCATCTAGGTTTATCTAACCTACACTCAATAACTAAGACACATCTAAGACTCTAGTCTAGACATGAAGCTCTTGAATCTTTGTCATGTTGATTTGTTGAGTTTTCTTTAAGCTTTCACTAAGTTCTTTGTCTTCATCAAAATATAGGCAAACTTAAGTGCTCTCTTGACACATTGCACTTTCAATATTTAAAATTGAATAAAGTCATCTAGTTTTTTGAATAGAAAATGGTTAAATGACAAAAAGCTATAACATTTATGTCGGAGATAGTAGATATAATGAATAGAGATGTGATATCCTAAATCATATTAAGTTTTTGATTTATTATCGTTGATGTGGATGGAATTTTTGATATGATTTGAGACATCAAATATTTATTCATATACAAGATCACGCATTAAGTGATAGTCAAGCTCAATATACTTGGCACGAAACAAAAGTGTAATTATTTAATAACAAAATATTAAGTATTATGTGTAAATCATGTTGATGTTAAACATATATTTTTATAATTAATATTATTGTTATTTTTACTACAAAAATAATACAAAAGAAAACAAAAACACATCCAAAATTTAGAGAATGCAAGATCTGGAGGTGACATGATCCAAAAATTAGCATCACGTCTATTCAAGACTAGGATCATCACTTACGACAAATGGGGATACAAAAGAGAAAGTAGAGATTTCAAGAGCTTTCTTAGAATTTTGTGTGTGTATTTTCCATGTCTCTATGTATAAGAGAGTTTTGACACATGTTGAAAATAAAAGAGATCCCTCCAATTTTTAACTCAAAGAAGATCTTTGGACTTGATCTTGGCACGATTTTGATGAAGACACCAACATCACCAAAATAAGAAAATGAAGAATACTAATGAAGACAAATAAGACAAAGCTTCAAGACAAATTAGTCTAAGTCTAAATAGGTACTTATATCATATACTCTCGAATATACAATAGTAGTAATGCTCAAACTATTTTTTTAAGAAAATTGAAATACTTCAATTATAAATAAAACAATTTTCAAAAATAGTGTGTAAAAGGTTACTGTATCTAAGTAACAATTTTCTCAAGATCATTCCTAGGAGAAGATTCCAATATCCATCACCCTCCAAGCTTTTTTGTATAGTGCTATGACTTTTGGAAAAATCAGAATGAGAATCTTCATAGAATCTCAATACTTGGACATATGGAATGCAATTGAAGAAGGACCATATGAACCCTTCATCGTAGTCAACATTATAAGGGAAGTAAAGCTCAAATCTTCATGGAATGATGAAGATAAAAAGAAGGTGCAATATGATCTCAAAGCAAAAAAAAACATCATCACTTCAACACTTGGTATTGACGAGTTCTTTAGAGTATCAAACTACAAATCTGCCAAAGAAATGGGGGATACTCTAGAAACTACACATGAAGGAACTGAGGAGGTAAAAAGGTCGAGACTCAACACTCTTCCCCAGGAATACGAAATGTTTCATATGAAACCTGGAAGAAAATTCTGGATCTTCAAAAGAGATTTACTCACCTTACAAATCACCTTATTGCACTTGGTAAGGTACTATCAAATAGTGACTTGAAATTGAAGGTTCTAAGATCACTCAATAGAATGTGGCAACCAAAGGTAACAGCCATTTCTGAAAAGAAAAGTTTATCAAAAATGTCTTTGGCTACTCTGTCTGGTAAATTGCAGGAACATGAATTAGAACTCAGCCAACTTGACCAACATGAAGAACAAGAGAAGAAAAAGAAGAATATCTCGCTCAAGGCGGAAGTAGACACTTACGAATCATCAGAAGATGAATCTGAGAAGGAAGAGATGGAAGACATGAGTCTTCTTGTAAAGAAGTTCAGCAAGTTCCTTAAAAGGAACAAGGGTGCTAAAACTGGACAAATGGGGAAACTCACCAAGAAGAATAACGCCTCCACTTCAAACCAAAACTTCACATGCTTTCAATGTGGCAATCCTGATCATATAAAGATTGATTGTCCAAACCTGAAAAAGAGTTCTTTCAAAGGGAAGAATGAAATGAGGACTGGACGGAGAGCCTATATTGCTTGGGAAGACAATGATACTAATTCCGCCTCTAAAGAAGAAAAGGAAGAACAAACACATATCTCATTAATGGCATCTCAGCATTCTGATGATGAAGAGGATAATTTGAAAGCCGCTTGCAACTTATGGTACTTGGATAGCGGCTGCTCAAAGCACATGATGGACGATAGAAATAAGTTCTTTGTCCTTACTCCAAGGGACAAAGACTATGTCACATATGGTGACAACAACAAAGGAAAAATACTTGGAGTTGGTAGAATCAGCAAGCCACCCAAGGAACAAAGGCTATGTCACATATGGTGACAACAACAAAGGAAAAATACTTGGAGTTGGTAGAATCAGCAAGCCACCCTCATCAACTATAGAAGGTGTATTGTATGTTTAAGGACTCAAGCACAACTTACTAAGCATAAGTCAATTATGTGACAAAGGCTTTTATGTGGCATTCTACACGGATAAGTGCATCATCGAAAGTAAGAATTCTCAAAACTCTAAACTCATTCATAAGAGGATAGAATAAACTCATAAAGAAAGATTTAGCTGTTGATTTACTCAAAATGAAGTTTGTTAAAGACAAACTATGTAGTACTTGTCAAATGGGTAAACAAACAAAAACTTCTTTCAAACCAAAGCACATGGTTTCTTTTGATAGACCATTGCAGTTACTACAAATAGACTTATTTGGCCCCTCAAGGACAAAACGTTATGGTGGTAACTACTATGTTCTTGTTATATTAGACAATTTTTCGAGATATAATTGGACTCTATTCTTAGTTCATAAGAATGAGGCATTCAAATCCTTTAGCATTTATGCTAAACGAGTTCAAAAATGAAAAATCACTAAAAATCATTGCTATAAAATGTGATCATGGGGGAGAATTTTAAAACTCTTCGTTTGAAGAATTCTGTGATGATTTTGGCATCAATCACAATTTTTATGCTCCTAGAACACCACAACAAAATGGTGTTGTAGAGAGAAAGAATTGGTCTTTAGAAGAACTGGCTCATACAATGTTGAATGAAAATAACCTCCCAAAATATTTCTGGGCTAATGCAGTAACTACTGCATGTTATGTTTCAAACCAAGTTCTCATAAGATCAATTCTTAAGAAAACCCCCTATGAACTCTTTAAAGGTAGAAAACCAAACATTTCTCATTTGCATGTATTTGGTTACAAATGCTTTGTTTTAAATAATGGTAAAGATAGCTTAGGCAAGTTTGATGCAAAAATTGATGAAGGTATCTTCCTAGGCTACACTTTACGAGTAAAACTTATAGAATTTTTAATAAAAGAACTCAAGCCCTAGAAGAATTCGTTCCTGTATCTTTTGATGAAACCAATCCTATGATAAAGGATGGGTTAACTCTTGATGAAGAGGATTTGCTAAGTTCCCCTTCTAATGAAAAGTCTATTATTGATTATACAACTAAATTTGAGCATTTGAAAATGGATGATAATATATCCTCTATAATCTATCCTCTCAAGAAGAGCATATTCATTCTGATTTACCAAAATAATGGAGAACTCATCGAGATCATCCTATTGACAACATCATTGGTGATATTAGCAAGGGTATTACTACCCACTTAATGCTAGAAGATGCATGTCTTAACATGGCCTTCGTCTCTCAAATAGAACCCTCCAAGATTGATGATGCAATCGAGGATGAACACTGGATTCATGCAATGCAAGAAGTAAAACAGTTTGAGAGAAACGAAGTTTGGGAACTTGTTCCTAGACCTAAAAATAGGCATGTTATAGGAACTCGTTGGGTATTTCATAATAAATCTGATGAAAATGGTATTATTGTTAGAAATAAAGCTAGAATGGTAGCTCAAGGATACAATCAGGAAGAAGCTATAGACTTTGATGAAACCTTCACTCTGGTTGCTAGACTTGGAGCTATTAGGCTATTACTTGCATATGCATGTTCTTTAAACTTTCAGCTATATCAAATGGACGTAAATAGTGCTCTTCTCAATGGATATATTCAAGAAGAAGTATTTGTACAACAACGTCCTGGTTTTGAAGATTACAAACATCCTTCTTATGTTTACAAATTAAAGAAAACTCTCTATGGCTTGAAGCAAGCTCCACGTGCATGGTATGGTCGTCTAACAAATTTTCTACTTGAAAAGACATTTTCCAAAGGAAAGGTTGACACTACACTCTTTATAAAGAAAATAAATCATCATATTCTTCTTGTTCAAATTTATGTATATGATATTATTTTTGGTTCTACTAATAAGATTTTGTGTAGTGATTTTGGAAAAATGATGCAAGGAGAGTTTGAAATATCCATGATGGAAAAGTTGAATTGCTTCCTTTGATTACAAATCAAACAACTTAATAGTGGAATTTTTGTAAGTCAATCCAAGTATTGCAGAGTTTTGTTGAAAAGATTTGATATGGATGACTGCAAGCCAATAGTTACTCCTATGGGATATGGTACTTACATTAATATAGATGAAGCTGGAAAATGCATTGAAATATCAAATTATCGAGGTATGATTGGATCTCATTTTATATTTAACTGCCAATAAACCTAATATCATTTTTAGTGTATGTCTATGTGCATGCTATCAATCTAAACCAAAAGAATCACACTTAGTTTCTATTAAGAGAATCATGAAATATCTTAAAGGCACAACTGATGTTGGATTGTGGTATCCAAAAGGAAGTATATGTGATTTGGTTGGTTATTCAGATTCAGATTTTGCTGGATGCAAATCTGAGAGGAAAAGCACAAGTGGTACTTGTCATATTTTAGGAAATGATTTAGTCTCTTGGTCTTGCAAGAAACAAGCATGTGTTGTCCAAAGTACTACTGAAGTTGAATATATAGTAGCAAGTAGTTGTTGTACCCAAGTGTTGTGGCTTAAACAATAATTACAACATTATGGCTTGGACTTAGTCTGCACTTCTCTAAAATGTGACAATACTAGTGCTATAAACCTCACAAAGAATTCAGTTATGTATTCTAGAACCAAACACATAGATATAAGACATCAGTTCCTTAGGGACCATGTCCAAAAGAAAGATATGACTGTAGAATTCATTGATACTCATAACCAACTAGTATATATTTTCACTAAACCCTTGGCTAAAGAACCTTTTATAAAATTAGACTTGAAATAGGCATTCTTGATGAAGCTTACCTATCTTAACATGATTATATGTGTTCTTCATTATGTTTATCTTATGGCTACTTTTACTTAAATGTGTTCACCTATGTTTAAAACTTTCAAATTTTGGGTCAAAAATCATTTTCATAGCACCAATATGCCTAAAATTAATTTTTTTTTCTTGGGTCGGTAATCGATTACTTTAGAGAGTAACCGATTATAGGGTTGAACAATGAGTTTCAGTAACCAATTACTCAAAAATGAGTAATCGATTATTCTATTGAGGTATATATATGTTTTTCTGCATTTTTTCAAACTCATCTTCTTCCTCTTTCTCACTCGCTCGTGTAACCCCTCAAATATCTACAAACTTAATTTTTCATCTGGTTTGAATGATTTTTGTGTCCATTGATCTCACATTTTAAAGTCTAAACACTTCTATACCATCATTTTCGTGATAAGTGGACCAAATCTCCCAAGCCTAAAAATGTAAAAACTTCAAAAACCCAATCCATAACATCTTCTTCAAGAACAAAGAAGCAACGCATTAACTTGACACAAAAGAAGCAAGGGGAAATAGAAATGCGTAAGCAACAAGGTATTGGTGAGACTGTTAAGAATAAAGATATCCTATATGCTAAACATCTAAAACTTGAGGACCGTTCGCTTTATTACTTTCTGAGCTATGTCATTTTGCCTAAGTTTTCAAACCATTCTCAAATAAGTGACATAGAACTTCAATTGATGTATGCTATGAAGTATAACATCAAAATCAATTAGGTTCAGATGATAATGAGACCAATGTGGACTATTCGAGGAACTCAAATCCCATTGTCCTATGCAATCTTCATAACCAAAATTGTTGAACATTTTGGTGTTTCTACTACTGGTGAAACCAAGGTCTCTCTTAATCTTCGTGAAAGTCATATTGATGTGGACGTGATCCACAAAATTGGCTTCTCTTTCAATCCTAATGACCGCACCTATAAGCATAGAACTGATAGACCGACTATTCATACTGATCATTCAGAATCGGCCCCTCCTAATCCTCTTGAACCTCAACCTTCTGAGTTTTATGCCAAACCTTCTTTATCTGTTGCCATGCCTTCAAATAAGATGATTATGGATGAGTTGTTTTTCTCTTCAAGGCTACATCACTAACCAAATAGAATCTGGTAATTAATTGTTATTATGTTTAAAATTTGAATATTTAAATTGGATATTATATTGGTTGCAGAACACCTTAAAAATTATTTTTCATGATTAAAAACATTTTAATTATTTCTATAATGCCATAAAATTATTATAGCATGCATAAATAAGTATAATTATTTTTTTGGACTCTATATAAATTAATAAAATAGTTAGAACGCTTTTTGGGTAGAAAATCATTCGGCTTTATAAAATCATAACCATTATTTCATTATCCACAAATGGGTAAAAATAACCATTATTTCGTGTAAAATGGCTAGAATGCTTTTTAATTTTATTTTATTTAAAAATGGAAATAAGAGGGAATTGGCATTATACATTTTTTAAATGAAATTCCTCCATTGTTGAGGCAATAATGTATATTAATCAATTTTTAACCCTTTTTATTTTTATTTGAAAGTGAAAAATAAATTAGGAGACTGATTATTTCGAAATGATATGTCATCATTATTGATTCAATTAAGTGGTCATTTGAAATATTTTATTTTAAAAAGTGAAAATTTTGGCATATGAAATCAAGATCTCTTATTTATCTATTACTTTCGTTTTTCTAATTGTTTAATACAAAAGTTTTGTTTTTTGAAAAATTATTTTTCAACCTTTTGGGTCGGACACAATTGGGTTTTCACATCTTTCTCTATCTACTCGTTGCTTATTGCATAACTCAAAAACTAAGATTTGAGTGTTATTATGATATGTAAGCATTGAAGAAATGAATTCCAAATTTGTTGAGGTATAAAGAACTTATGTGATGGTGCTTCTCGCATGAAATTGTTTATTGTCTTTTATTGGAGTTGAGCCTTTCAGATTCTCATAACTCAAGTTTATGTTTCGACAAGGTGTTGTAGAAGGTTGTTCGGAACCATGAACGTGTGTTGGTTTAGTGCGTAAACATGGGGACGAAAAATTATAACCAAGAATGGAGGTTGCTATACTCCCGAAACTTGGGGATAGAAAAATAAAACCAAAAACACATGTTAGTTTGCTACCGAAACTTGGGGACGGGAAAAAACTAAGAACACAAGTAAGTGTATTATCACAACTTGAGGACAAAAAAATAAAACCAAAAATGCATGTAAGTGTATTGATGGAACTCATGGACAAAAAAATAAAACCAAGAACGTAAGTCGATGTATTGTCGGAACTTGGTGATAGAAAATTAAAACCAAATGCGGAGTCTTGCAAAGTACGCTTTTGAAACATGTTAGGCATGTAGTCTTCGAAAGTATAATTTTGAAACACGTCAAGATCGTGGAAAGTATGATTTTGAAACACATTAGGCACAAGATCATGAAAATTATAATTTTGAAACACGTCACACACAGGGTCCTGAAAAGTATGTCTTTGAAACACTTCAGGCAAGGGTTATGAAAGTATGATTTTGAAACGCGACTAACATATGGTTGTGGAAAGTATGATTTTGATACATATCATGCATAGAGTTGTGGAATGTATTATTTTAACACAAGTCATGAACATGGGTCTTGGAAATTATGATCTTGAAACATGTGAGGCACAAAGTCCTAGAAAATAAGATTTTGAAACATGTCACACATTAGGTCATGGAAAGTATAATTTAAAGCACATCAAACGCGAGAACATGGAAACCAAGATTTAAAGCACGAGGTAAAGGAACGAGGACCTAGAAAGCAAAATTGAAACAAATAAAGTAATGACATTTATGCTTGATAGTAAGTATGAGGCAAGATAATGTTTGTCATGCTTTAAATAATTTGAATGATATAATTCCTCGAAAATTACTCCAACAATATTACCCAAAAATGGGCAAAAGAAAATTATATTGTAGAACTTCTTCATCTACATTTGACTCTTTTTTAGGACATCATATTAAGTAACCTAAAATGCAGAAAAGACAACAATAGTTACCTAGTGGTAACCAAAAGCCAGTTAATATATATATATATATATATATATATATCGTGGAATAATTCTTTATTGAAAACAACTGAGAACGTTTATATAAAAGCAAAGCGGAATACATCTTGGTCCAAAATGAAAATATATATAATAGTCTGGTTTATTCAAAACACCCCAAATACCCTACACATATACCCGCCTCAAGGGCAACCAGAAATGGAAATGACCACTAGTGACTAGCTCCAATATTAGTGAGTGTACTAGGACACTCGCTGGGGTCCTCCTCTATCTCAGAATTGGAAGAGAGTTCTACCATTTTAATGGAGTCTTCTATACATACTAACTCCATGCAATCCTTCTCTTCGGCTTCTAGCTCCTTCTCTTCGGGTTTATTGAACAAACCATGCGTCTTACTTCCTGCTCCCGCATTTGCCGGATCAGCAGGCATCGTTCGTCGCGTAGCCATCCTCTCTGGTGGGGAATTGAGCACATCGCCCCAACTCCATCTCAAGGTAGATGGTACTGCAGCAGTGGGTTCATGCAGAATCACAGATTGAAGGGATGGTTCACTAGGTTCTAATCTCCCAGTAGGTAATGTGAAATAAGCCTCCAAGTTCGCATGTTGTGAAAGGAAGCGCATCGTAGAGCCATCACAAACCATATCTAGCTTTAAGGCATAAGCGTCTGCGTAGGTATCTCTATGTCCATCACTACTCCATGTCCCCTCCTTGGACATCGAGAATCGATAGCTCTGAATTCTCGTAGTACGGTCTATCTGAACGAGAACGTGAACCGAAGACAAGCAGAAAGAAAAGAAAAGAGAGTCAGACATCTAATGAATATTATTCATTAACGACGTAGAATTACATAGAATATCACATCCAGAAAAACACACAGAAGATACACAATATATATCACATACATAAATGCAAATAATGAATGATGCTTGTAAATCGGGTATGGGGATTAACATCCACGAGTACAATGTATGAATTATATGTTTATTTCATCCATCCTTACTCCAATATCCTCCTAATATACTGTCCGGAAATAATCAAGAGTACAGGTCTCATAGCAAGTCGATTTGAACGCACCAAAAAGAAATTATTCCTCGCAAGGATATATGATCGATCGGTTCCAAAGAACTATCCATTTCAGGACGGTGTCGTGTCAAACACTTTCTGGACATCCCTCTCGTTGATCCTGATTGCAAAGAGGGGTTGTTAGAGATCGTCTAGTTTGCGCTGTGAGAAATGTCCGATCCAACAGAATACCTCATCCCGGAATACAAGGGACTCATCTCACCTAGACTCTCCCTCAAGACTTTGCTGACGAATCACCGCCATCACCGTCCCTCTCAAAATCGCATGGCTCGTTCGTCTCCCGTAAATTTCCTCTCCACTACTTCATTATTCGTAATGAGTATGCACACTAACTGAGGTTAGCCGATTAAATTTTTTAATCATTCTTTTAAAACGATCGGTCCATCCTAAGACATCTCCCAAATGAATGCTTCTTGTGAGATCAGATCTTACGTTATCATATAATAGAGGAATAACATCCATACCAATGTGAACCATCACCGAATTACCCTGGATGGCCACATGGCCAAGCCTCTTATGGTCAGACGACATCGTAGTGTGGTATCATGTAATCTTTTTTAGGCATCGCCTTGCTCCCTACGTCATCGTCGGAATCCTTGCCACATAAGGCACAAGATCAAAGTAACAGTATAAGTTTGTCGATTTGGGAACCAAACTCAATCCTCTGAGCCACGATCTTCCCCGAGTGTAAATATAATTCATGCCCAAGCTAGGGTTATTTCTTACGTAATCAATCAATAAAAAACAGTCACAATTTATGTCTATGCTATCACTCATGTGACCAATTCATCAAAACAAATTCAATTTCGTACATGGTTCTCGCTGAAGCGAGGGGACCGTCGCTCAAGCTAAACTTCCACCAAAAACTGGTCAAGATCCCCTCTGGGTCTCGCCCAGGCGAGGTACTATCGCTCGAGCGCCCAGAACTGCCCATAATATGCTAAACATTAGCCTAGTCGTCGCCTAGGTGAGGACCACTCGCCAAAGCGAGGTTGGCTCATCGAGGCTACAATTGGGGGCTTTAGACACTTCCTTTCCCTCGCCCCGGGTGAGGGTATTCCAGTTGTCAGGACTATTTCCTAGCCTTTTTGGGCTATCGGATCGAAAATCTCCGCTGTTTTCGATCCCTATGCGCTTTAGTTTCTCGAGTGGAATTCCTTCATGGATAACAACCACAATACTTGACATTTTATACTATCCTAGGGGAATACAGCCTAAGGAAACATTTGTACTTAATCCCGGTACAAAAACATTTGGTTAAGTACGAGTTTCTAACAAAAATAGAAATAACTCCCAACTTTTGAGGTAGTTGGGAGATCCGAGTGTCATATTCGGACACCACTATGTCAAAGTGTATTCTCACTCACCTTGGGTTGTAGCACAATTGATCTTCGTCACGTGAATGGATCGTTTGTCTGACTTCTAACGCCTCAAAACTAAACACAAAACACAAATCACTGATTCGCGAGTTAAATCGTTCACTTATTAACTCTACGACCTAGACATCGTTCTACTCTATTTCAAGAGCATCTGAGACTTTCATCTATCCGGTCCAAGACTTATAATCCCAAACCATCATTTATCCTCAAAAGTATTGTTCCCGATTCATATCGGTTCATAATGATTTCAACACCTTTTTTTTATAAGGATTGATCTCATGATCAACATGTCATTTTAAATCAAACATCTTTGATTTCATCATCATCTCTTTTCATCAAAATCAACACATGTGTACATTTTAAACACTAAAACAACCCCATGAACAACAATATTTCATGGTTTTAAAACAACGATTTCTAAATTCACAAAAACTCATTTTTCGTGTTCTTGCATATAACAAGAGATAGGAAGGTTTTTAGAAACTTTTGACGGTTAAAACATTCGTAATATGCGCATAAACATCAGAATCAAATATCATAAACAATGAATGGGTATATTTTCTACTGCCCATAATATGCTAAACATTAGCCTAGTCGTCGCCTAGGTGAGGACCACTCGCCAAAGCGAGGTTGGCTCATCGAGGCTACAATTGGGGGCTTTAGACACTTCCTTTCCCTCGCCCCGGGTGAGGGTATTCCAGTTGTCAGGACTATTTCCTAGCCTTTTTGGGCTATCGGATCGAAAATCTCCGCTGTTTTCGATCCCTATGCGCTTTAGTTTCTCGAGTGGAATTCCTTCATGGATAACAACCACAATACTTGACATTTTATACTATCCTAGGGGAATACAGCCTAAGGAAACATTTGTACTTAATCCCGGTACAAAAACATTTGGTTAAGTACGAGTTTCTAACAAAAATAGAAATAACTCCCAACTTTTGAGGTAGTTGGGAGATCCGAGTGTCATATTCGGACACCACTATGTCAAAGTGTATTCTCACTCACCTTGGGTTGTAGCACAATTGATCTTCGTCACGTGAATGGATCGTTTGTCTGACTTCTAACGCCTCAAAACTAAACACAAAACACAAATCACTGATTCGCGAGTTAAATCGTTCACTTATTAACTCTACGACCTAGACATCGTTCTACTCTATTTCAAGAGCATCTGAGACTTTCATCTATCCGGTCCAAGACTTATAATCCCAAACCATCATTTATCCTCAAAAGTATTGTTCCCGATTCATATCGGTTCATAATGATTTCAACACCTTTTTTTTATAAGGATTGATCTCATGATCAACATGTCATTTTAAATCAAACATCTTTGATTTCATCATCATCTCTTTTCATCAAAATCAACACATGTGTACATTTTAAACACTAAAACAACCCCATGAACAACAATATTTCATGGTTTTAAAACAACGATTTCTAAATTCACAAAAACTCATTTTTCGTGTTCTTGCATATAACAAGAGATAGGAAGGTTTTTAGAAACTTTTGACGGTTAAAACATTCGTAATATGCGCATAAACATCAGAATCAAATATCATAAACAATGAATGGGTATATTTTCTACAAGATGAAGAACAAGTATGAAGGTTTACCTTGGTGTTCTTGAGAAAATCCAAATGAAGAAGAAGAAGAAGAAGAAGAAGTGATGTCAAGGGTTTCTCTAGCTTGAATGGCTCTTTAAGTAGAATAAATCTAATTAAGAGGGGAAAGCCAAGGGTTTCAAAAGTAAATGGCTCTTTTAAGAGGATTGAATCATGTTTACGGATCCAAGCCAAGGGTTTTCAAAGAATAACGACGTAATAGGTAAATGAAAGGTTTAAGGAATTTAGTGTAAAAGATGAGTATTTTCGTTTGCTTACCACGCAAGTTTCACTCGGGAAAAAGAAGTGACTTCTTCGGCAAAAAATTCGCGCTAAAATCATGTCCGAGTATTATCGACTAATACTAGGCTGGATATCAAAAATCTTCCGATTATGGTTAGAATTTCGGAATACCGAATTCGGAGTGAAAAGTATTTAGAAATGTGTTTTGAAAAAATTTAATGTCTATTCTGAATAATATTTCGAAGCCAATGGCGCAATCAGAATTCGATTTCAAGGTACGGAACTCAAAATCATGCTATTGAGCCGAATCCGGGCGAATTTGATCCGACAACAGTCCAAAAACTTTCTGTCACATAAAATTATGAAAATTTACCATAAAATAGGAATTCAAAAAACAAGACTAACACTCAACTACGGTTTAGCCTAAATCATTACTGATAAATTTCTAAAATTAATTTTTGTTAAAAAAATTATTAATAAAATATATAGAATTTTCACGGTGTTACAAATGATGTCATGTATGGGTAATATATGCTTATTTTAATGCAATATAATGAGGGGTAGTATGATTGGGGGATAACTTTCACCATTGATTAGTATGATTGAAGGATAACTTTTATTTCATTTTCACATTCTAAGAGAAAGGAGATCAAAAGTTGCCCCAATTTGGTTAAAGACACATTTTCTTTTATGATAATCCATATAACCTGTCATAGTGTCTATTAATCAACTTTTAACCCTTTTTTATTTTAAAAGGCAAAACAAAAATTGGGAGGAGAGATTATTTTGAAATGATATCTTATCATTATTGAGCAAATTAACTGCATATTTAAAACATATTTTTTATTTTTTTTAAAAGAGCGGGGAACACTGGGGTCTAAAATTCACCATATTCCACGTCTTCCTAAGCCTCCGTGAAGGTTGGGTTATGTGTGTGTGGGGTTGTAAGGTGTAAGGGTTGGATTATGTGTGTGGAGGTTAAATTTGAAAGGTGTGAGGGTTGAGTTGGGTTGCGTGTGTTGAGGTAATGTGTAATGTTTTTGATAAAAAAGGTAATTTGGAGACAATGGATTAAATGCTTTAATCCAATGTGCATACAGAATTTTATAGGGTGTATATAAAATCTATGCATAGTTTTGAACTTTTGATTGTATGAATCTTATATATTACGTGTTGTAGGAAACCGTTACGATTTCTGTTCTGAGTTCTAACTATTGGAAAGAAATCTTTTGTTAGTACTTTAACCTGTTCATTTGTCCAAAGAAATATTTTTGTCACGATACTTTAACTTTAAGAATTAATATTTTTTCTGTTATATGCAATGCTTTATTTTTATTAATTTTCTTTTTCCACTTCCCCAACAACTCCTATAACAACGCTTTTTTCCAGCAATTAATAATTTCTATATGACCAGATTCGGAAATTGCAACATACAAATGACATATTCCAATACTTTTTTGAATGCATATCACCAACTTTGCTAACCACTACTAAACAGCTGTGTGTTTGTATAATTAATAACGTCATGAACGATGCCGCACACCTCTAATTGTAAACGTGATAAGCATTTGTGTATACAAATATTTCATCTCATACAAAACGGAATAATTTTTAAGATGTTTGATGAATGCGATCCTATTTTCATTTAACACTGCTTACATGATTTGAAAGGAGAGGGTGAGAGATAAAGTACATCTGAAAGGAGAGGGTGAGAGAGAAAATACATCAATTTCCTAATAAATTGAAGTTATCATTACTATATTTTCTGTTTATGGCCAATTTAGAATGTATTTGGTTGTTAAATATAGCTCTAAGCTTCACAATGGATTATGGATTGATGAAGATATTAGTATTTTATTTGTCCATATTAAAATGATACTATTACTAATTGATGAATTATTTTATACACTATATTTGGTTGAATATTTCTTTTAATTATTTATTTATAAAAGATAAAAAATAATTTTTTATTTTTATACCCTATGCTCTTATTATTTTGCATTGAATTGCTTTATCAATTGCACAAAAAGTTTATTACTGTTGCAATTTAGTTGGTTAAGCTCTTCACTATGTTGAATTTTATGGTCTACTCCTATTCTTTTCATCATTGTAGTAAAATTAGATCAATAATTAAAATGGGGTTGTTGGAATACAAAGTGATCAATAAATAATTAGTGTACCAATTTCTTTTCATTGTAGAATCTTAGCTCCTAGAATTAGTTTAAAAAGGTAGTTAGGAAAATGGCAGGAAAATCAGTTGTGAAAGTTATTTGCTAGTTTTCTCATTGGTATGACAAGTTTGTATAAATACACCTTATAATTCCTTCTAAATTAATGAAATTCGTTCACTCAAATCCCAAAAACCTTCTCTCTTTTCCTCTCAAAACTATCCTATTTTTAGTGTCCATTTACTTCTTCATGGCAAAACCATAGTGTTGAAGATCACAGAGACAATGTTAGCATATTTTACATTTCATTGTTGGACTTTTGATATTTGCATCTTTTTTTTTTCAGTAAATTTTAATCCATAATCCATGGTTAACATTTAAAAAAATTAATGCATGGGTAGATGTTGTGGTGTGGAAAGAATTTGGAGTTTTGCACTATAAAACTTGAGTATAACTGTTCATAACCAGGATCCAAAAAAATTATCTGAGTGAGGGACCAGAAAGCATATAATTGTTCGCAACGTATAAATATTTTAGGCATCCATAAACACAGTGAATGACAATGACTGAAATGTGAGTTTTGAAGAAACTGCAAATGTAATGTTTTGAATGAAGTTGACAGAAATCTGTACTTTGGAGATCCATTGAATGGTGGTTAGAGTGTGGGCGTGGTAGATGAAGACATATATTTGTGAGTAATTACTTATTTTAATCTCTTATCTTTTTCGTGGGTATCAATTTGGTCCCTAAAAAATTTTAAATTACATTTTCGTCCAAAATAAATTTAACGTCGAGTCATGTTAGTTTTTGCGTTATCTCAACTATGTTAACCATAACGGATTTGCTCACGTGACACATTAAGTGTTAAAGTAATATGTGTTGCACGATCTTATGTGTACAAGTTGTCATGTCATTAATAAAGTGAAAGATTTTTTTTATTTTTTATCTCACAAAACGATGTCGTTTTTTAAAATAATATTTTTAATTAAAAAATAAATTTTATAACAAAAATAAAAGTTTTAATAAAAACTTTTAACAAATTTTTAATATAAATTTTTTAATAAAATAAATATGTTTTTTTAATAAAATAAAAATTGTATCTTTCAATTAAGAGCTTTGGTTCATAGAAAAGATCTCAATTTTCAATGGCCCCAATTTTCTCTCTCTCTTATCCATCTAATAATATATACATATCCTGGATCTTCTTCCTCCTCCTAGATCTCAGATTCTTACTCTCCAAGTTGGTTTTTTTCTATACAGTTTTTGCCTATTAACTTCGTTAAAAGTTGTTTTTCCCTCAATTATTTCTGTGTTGAAAAAAAGTGCTAAACATGCAAGAAATCATTTAGTTTTGTTGTCCACGTGTTAAGGTTAGATAACATTAAAATTTTCAGATTTGAGATTAAAAAAGTGTACTTTCCAATGTTATTAAAACCGGACCGGTCATCAAACCGGTGAGGGTACTGGTTTAGTGGTTTAGTGGTTCAACCAGTGGTTCAGTAATTAAACCGCATGTGATTAAACCAAGGTTAAACCATACATACATGCTTATATATATATGTGTGTGTGTGTGTGTAAAGTGTAAACCTGTAACAAAAATTATTTAATATGTAGATACTCAAATTTATAATCCATATTTATAGTCAAAGTAAGAATTCTCATAAACAAACAACTTTAATAAATCCAAAGTCTAAATTACAAATACAAATAGTAATCCACAAGTACTTGTCTTACTTAACAAACTCGAAACATATGACGCAAGTTCATAACTCAGTCTACAAAACATATTATATATTTAAAACTTTAACACCAAGGAGTCAAAGTTGTTTCATATTGAGGTTCCATTTCTTCACCATTTAAGTCCAAAGCTTGACTAACTTTGTCTTCAACTAGGTTCACATTCTCCACAGGGTTGAGTTGTGCATCATCATCATCTTCTAAAATTAATTAATCTACAACAATATCATTTTTTCATACATCAATTTTCATACAAGTTAACAATAAAATAAATTAGTTATTAGAACCAAAACTAACAATGCAATAAAAAACATATCAGTGTCATCAAATGAGGGTTGAATAGAAATATTTGCAAGATCATTTCGTAAGGCCTCAATCTCTTCATAAGTTAGGAATGGTGGTGACTCCTCCAATATAAAATGAGAATGATCATCAAATGTTTCTAAATTAATTGGGTCATAATTTTGATATCTCAAGTGATTCCTGCATTTATTGATTTAGTTATATATACATACATAGATAGATAGATGTAAAGAAAGACATTTGAGTTCATATATATATATTTTGGTTAATACCTTTGTTGTAGCCTCAAGTTGTAGCGAACAAAGACAAGATCATTCAGTTTTTTATGCTCCAGCCTATTTCTTTTATTTGTATGAATGTGTTCAAACATACTCCAATTCCGTTCACATCCAGAAGCACTGCATGTTTGACTTAGAACTCGAACTGCCAGTTTTTGCAATTTTGGTGCACGACATCCATAAGTTTTCCACCATTGATCTGCATTGCATGTAATTTAAATTTACTTAACCATAATGAAAGGAAATAATAAAAATTAAATAAAATTATCAACTATGAGAGACTAATTATACCTGGCATTACTTTACTTCGTTTACGTATTGCAGTTGGCCTTCCAAAATCTAACTCAACATTTTTGTATATTCTCATCTCACTTGTTAGCTTATCTAGTAAATCAGGATCACCATAAGCATACTTCTCAATCACATCCAAAAGGCCAGATGTTGTGAACTTATGTTTTTCAAATTCTTCAACATTGAAGAAACAATGTGGGTTTAGCCAATAACCAGCAGCATGAAGATTTCTTTTCAATTGCAAGTCCCAACGACTATCCATAATATCCAAATAAGGCTTCACTTTAGTCTTGTTTACACCGGTTTTGATGCTTAGCCGGTACAACACTTGTTTCGTACCGGTTATGGGACCGGTTTACCGGTTCTCCGGTCCAACCGGTCGGTCCGAACCGGTTTTAATAACACTGGTACTTTCACTCTGCTAGTATACATTGCTTTATTTATTACTACAACTACTAAGACAGAAAGTTTTATCTGGTTTTGGAAAATTACTTTTACTTGCCAATTTTGATTTTTATATTTTAACTTTGGAGACCCTCTTAGCTTCATTTTTATGACCAAGTTGGTTACTAACAAATCTCATTGTTGATTTAATTCAAAAGGATGGTACAAAGTTCGTATATTTAAGCTTGTTTTGTTGATCATGGAGTGCAACAACAAAAGTAGGGAAATCACTGATTGTGCCGAACAACAAAGTCCTCAAGTTGAAGCTTTCTTCCCTATACACATCATATACATTTATGCATGTCTCCCATATTTGCTTCAAGTCTTCAATTAATGGAGCCAAATATATGTCTATGTCATTTCCTGGTTGTTTAGGTCTAGAAATTAACATAGATAACATCATATATTTTATGCATAGAGAAGGAGGTATGCTGTATATCACCAACATCACTGGCCATATACTGTGGGAGCAACTTTGAACACTATGTGAGTTAATTTCATCCGTTGACAATGTAAGACATAGATTTCTTGATTCTTGCCAAAACTAGGATAATCATGATCAATTTTTCTCCATTGAGGAGAATCTGCAGGATGCCAAAGCTTGCCATCTTTAATTATTTCTTCATTATGCCCTGTCAACTTTTTTGCATCTTTGGTATTGCTAAACATACGCTTGAATTTTGCTTTGATGGGAAAATACCATACAACATTTTTGGAAATTGAGTCTTCCTTCTTATACCGTGATGCATTACATTTAGGACAAAACTTTAATGAAGCATATTCATTAAAAAATAAGATGCAATCATTTTCACAAGCATGTATCCTAGTGTAGTCCATGCATATGGAGCGTAACATTTGTTTTGCATCATAGGTTCGAGAAGGGAGCATATTATCTTCCGACAACATATCCTTCAGAAGTGCAAGCAAGTCAGTGAAACTCTTATCAGTCCATCCATTAGCAGATTTGAACTTATACAACCTTGACACCGCTACCAATCTTGTGAATTTAGTACAACCATCATATAATAGTTTCTCAACATCACTTATCAACCGCTGAAACATCTCAGGACAATCCTGAAGATCCTCTCCGACAATGTTTGCCATTTCTTCGAAACGATCGTCTTCATATGTATTTGTGTAGTTGTCTTTCATATGCATCTCACCATCACAATCCATAACATCTCTCATCTCACAATGTCTTGTCCAACATGTGTAACTTTGATAAATATTGTGACACACTAAATAAAACTTTAACTCGTTTGGAGTAATTCGGTTTGAGTAACAACATCTTAAGCAAAGATACAATTCTATTAGGGTTTTCAGCATTCTCAATTGCGAACCTAACAAATGAATTCACTCATTCTTCATACTCCTTCGTCAATCGAGTGACACTCATCCATTTTCTATTAACAAAAAAATATAATGAGCATAAATCCCTAAAGCTTGGAGTTAAGCTCACTAAGCAGAGCAAATGCATTATTATGATTGGAACCCTAACTCATAATGTAAGCTAAATGAGTCAGAAACCCCAACTCAATACAAGCTAAATGAGTGAAATCACTTTCACTCATTTATAAGGAAAATATTATAACTCAATACAAGCTAAATATAATGTAATTAAAAAGGCAAATAACTATAAGAAAAACTCACTTTCAATTTGGTGTTGAATGCATGAATGATGATTTTAAGGTTAAACGAGTGAAAGATTTTCGAAATCGGTGTTGAATGATTTTCGTGTAAGATGAGTGAATGATATTCGGTGTTGAATGAGTGAATGATTTTGAGGTTGAATGATTTTCGAGGTCGATTTTGAGAGTAAATTCGTTTCGCTGCTAAGTAAATGAGTGTTGGGATTGCTGATGAATGTGTGAGAATGTGGGAACATTTTAATTTTTAGGGTATGATATTATCTTCAACAGCGCATAATGATGATACCAATGTCAATCATACAAAATCAATAACGCATAGTGAAGAAGGCGTTGTCAATGATACCTAATCAACAACGCAACCTTAAGGAAATGTTATGGAAGAACTCCTCATTCAAATATAAAGAAGGTAAGTGTTCCACAGCGCAATCTTAAGGAAACGTTGTGGAAGATATACTTATTTTTTTAATGAAATTCAAATTAGTAATTACAATATGACATTCAATTAATGACAATTAATTAAATATATAGAACCATTAATAATGGCAATAAATAACATTCAAACAATTAATCGATTACACATTGTGTTAAACGATTAAGTATAGAGGGAATAGTTTTTTGATCATATCGACAATGCTTCTTATCGTATGCGTTGTTGTATAGCAAAAAGAGAATAATGAAAGATAAGTATTCAACAGCGCTTTTTGATGAATGTGTTGTTGAATGCAACGTAATCAACAACGCATTGTTAAAAAAGAATTGTTGTATGGTTATAACGACAACATATTCATAAAAAAGCGCTGTCGAAGACCATTATTCCTAATTCTACACAGTTACGAATACAACAGAAAATAACTTGAATGCATACAAAAACAGAACATAACAACAAAAGCAATATATGAACACAAGTGAATTTATATATTGAACATTAATTACACTATAATGTTTACATAAACATATATATTACATAGATCAAATCATATACATTATATTGAATTCCTTAAGCTACAATCTGTGCAAAACTAATCTACTATATATTTAGCTATGATTTGTACATTTAAAAATAAGTACAAATTTTGACCATTGTTCTCTAATCTGGTTGACTTCGTCATCTGTATATGATTTGCCAACAATCTTGATTGCATTAGTTGCCCATTGCTGAATGATCTTCTTCATAAATTTCAGCATGTAATAGCCACAATCTACCTCATTTGTTTGGCAAGGGGACTACAATTAAAATGAAATAAACATATAAGTATAACATTAGTTGGTCATTACACATATAATTGTTTGAGATGATTTGTGCCAATACATGTATACGAGTCCACTTGAATTTGTGATTTGGTAACTTGTTTCTAGCATGATTATAGCTTTTGTAAACTCTCACCGCACTAAACAATACAAAATATACTTAATTACTAAACAACTAGGAAAGTGAAAGTGTAACTAAAAGTTTAAATGAGTAGTTCACTTACCTAGAAAACATCTCTTTCATAGCAGTGTAGTTGTTCATATCACCATGTGCCAATGAGTCAAAGTAGTATATTTCTTTATTGACCCGATTGATGGCAACCAAAACCCAATGATGCCTAACAAAACAAATGTACATGGTTAGAAAATGTTAAGCACAACAAACATACTAAAGAAAAAAATATAAAAGAAAATTAAAAAATGCTCATATGGTATTAAAAAGTGCAAGCAATAAATATGCGTATTCTTTATGATGGATGAGATTATCTGTAATTCGTTCTGTTTTTCCCCAATCTAATTTTTGTCACACGACACCAAAGCGGTAAGGTGTAGGGATATGAACATCACCTTTTTCTTATTTACCTTAATAAAATTTTCATACAAGTACCTAATATATATAACACAAATGTTAGTTAATTATAACACACCGTCATGCAAAAGTGAAAAGTTAAGAAAACATAATTTACCTCATATATATACATACATCAGTTGCACCTATACAATCACGTTTATATACATCCTGGACTTCACTCATGCCAACATATTCATCAACATTATCTCCGTAAACTTCCTTGGGAATTGATATAATTATCCTATCATCTCTCAACTTTTGTACATACTCCAACAACTGAGTACATTAGTTGGTAGTCTTCTTGGAGCTCACATCCCTAGTAGATGGGTTTGAACTCACATCCCTCGATGATGGCTTAGACTTTTGGGTGTTACTAGGGGTGGAATGTAAATTTCCTAAAATATTCAATAAAAACATATCAATTATAGATCAATATATATAATATGAGTGAGCATAAGGTGAAAAATCATACCTTAGGTGGAATTACGTGAACAATGTCTACTAGTCAAGCCACAAATGTGCATATAGCCCCTCCAACTGTGAAGATATCCTCATCGAGAGGAATTGGCAACAACACATTATCATCGATTGCCATGTCAATTGAGACCTTCACATGATGGCGTGGGATACGTGCATTGTGCAGCATAGCATCGGCCGACTTGTGCACTTTCCCAACACCCACTACTCGACTAGTTGGGGTATGTAGGAAAAATGTGTAAGAACTGATTCCCTATATGTAAGTTAAAACATATAATTAGTTAACGACTAAATTAAAATATGTTAACTAAATTACCTCAGGAATGGGAATCAGAATGTGAATGTTGTAAGGTGCAGGTGTACAACTCTCATTGACGGTTGAAGGAACAGTGTCAACATTACTAGCTAGTCGTTGCCACTTAGCTTCCTTCGCTTCATTGATTACTAAAATTCATTGAATCGTTGCATAAGGAAATCTAGTTAATTTTGAACCTGACTCATTTGGGCTTTGATTGCACGCTTTGGATGGGGTACAAATGTTCGCTGGCTAACCCCAAATCCTGGACCTCGGATACGGCCAGGGTAGATAGGAAATCCTAGTGCCTTCTCAAGTACTATGCGACTATCCGGGTTTGCCTCCTTTTCTTTTAGGGCAACCTCACAAATCAAGAAAAAACATAATGTTAATTAATCACATTTTGATAAATAAAGTATAATTAAAAAAATGAGCACTTACAACATGTCTTGCCGCTTCTTGAACTTCCTCATTGTCGATGACATCATCCTTGTTCTTACGGACATCCAGCCATAGAACATCGAGTTCTACTCAATGTGGAGTCATAAGTGTATCGCTTTTGTTCTCCAACTAACAAAACATAACCAATAATAATGTAATTAGATATATATGCATAAAAAACATAACCAATAATGTATTTACAAATTAATAATACTTACAATTTTTTCCTCAATTCCTCTATACCTCTCTCGAGAAGCTCGGTATGGATATAAATGCTTGGATGCCCTCTAGCGGTTTAATTACTTAATTTATGAAACAGTAAATAACATTAACATCAACAATCATATACAAAAGCATATATACAAAAGTCAATACGAAGAATATGATTTTACCAAAAAAGACTCGTCTTGTGTGCGTATGGTGACAAAAGTCTTCCAATCCTCTTCATCAACGATATTTGCATATTTAGTTGGAGGTTTTAGGTTGACATTGCCATCAACATCTCGGAGTAATTTTTCGGCATCAGTTCAGAATTGTCGAAGAGCCTTGCCAGCCGATTTAAGGATATAATCCTTATGCTCCTCACCAACATCAAAAGTTGACTGAAATTAAAATACATATACATTATATATTGCATGAAAACACATGCATATACGTACATATGAAAACGTAACACATATACTTACATTGCATGAAAACATAACACATATACATACATTGGATGAAAACACAAAAACTGAATAATAAACTTACTGTTATTTCATTCCAAATACGCTCCTTCATGGTATTCCCTACATCACTTCATTTGTTGAATATTAGCTTCATATTTTACCTAACAACAACACCAATGTAGCTTACCAATGTGTTTCCACCCTTCGAGTTTAATAGTTGGCCTTTAGAGTACCATTGAACTTATATCTTCACATCCTTACTTCTTGACCGAATGACATTCTTCGTGGAAGTCATTCCACGTGGAGGTCGTTTTTTAGCAACGATTTGCTTGTCTTTTGGAGTCGGCTTGATGTGAACCTCTATTGGAAGTTCTTGATATTGATCTATCTTGATTGGTGTTGCACTTTGCCCACGTTTTTATGGGCTATTTTGATGGTGAATTTTAGCAGCGAAATGATATTGTAAGATAAAAGAAGATGGGTAAGATATGGGGTGGAAGGCGCCACAACACTTGAGTGTTGATAAGCCGGATGATGTTCACCACAAGAACTTGGTTCTTGATAAGAACTTTTAATCTTGGTTCAGCCAAGAAGTTTGGCGAAGACAAAGCTCTCACACAAGGAAATACTCCTTAATTTTTAACTCAAAACAAACTTAATTTCATTCAGCAAATTAGAAGTACACTTATAGGCAAACCATGGTGGTTCCCACGTGACTCTACTATGAATCAAGGCTTATTTTTGGACTAGATTAATCCTAATACATGGCTGGTTACATTGGACCCTTCCAACCATGTTCAACACGAAAATAATGCAAGTAAATGTCCCACATGGGAATTCCTAAGTAATTAAATTACAAAATGCAAGATACTTTGGATTTCCCTGAAGTGGTCCAGCCAAGTGAAAGAGAAATTCGGCCATCCTTTAATGCCTTAGTCCCCACGAGTTTAAGGAAACAATTTTGGACTTTGAATTGTGCATAGACCTTGGTTGGATGCATTGCACGAAACTTACACTCACATTCATCATGTTTGAGTTCCCCATTTGGTTGTATTAAGTGGGTGGAGGCTTTGCACGAAAATAAGGAAATCAATTCCTTAACTTTTAACTCAAACAAACTTAATTTCATTCAGCAAATTAGAAGTACACTTATAGGCAAACCATGGTGGTTCCCACGTGACTCTACTATGAATCAAGGCTTATTTTTGGACTAGATTAATCCTAATACATGGCTGGTTACATTGGACCCTTCCAACCATGTTCAACACGAAAATAATGCAAGTAAATGTCCCACATGGGAATTCCTAAGTAATTAAATTACAAAATGCAAGATACTTTGGATTTCCCTGAAGTGGTCCAGCCAAGTGAAAGAGAAATTCGGCCATCCTTTAATGCCTTAGTCCCCACGAGTTTAAGGAAACAATTTTGGACTTTGAATTGTGCATAGACCTTGGTTGGATGCATTGCACGAAACTTACACTCACATTCATCATGTTTGAGTTCCCCATTTGGTTGTATTAAGTGGGTGGAGGCTTTGCACGAAAATCATTCTCTTCATTATCAATCTGGAGTTCCCCATTTGGATGCATTAAGTGAGTGCACGAAACTCGCACCCTCATTTATCATGCTTGAGTTCCCCATTCGGTTGTATTAAGTGGAGACTTTGCTCGAAATCACACCCATAATTAATCATTCTTGAGTTCCCAATCTAGTGCATTAAGTACAATCTTTCTCCAGCTTTTAATGATGTTGAATGAAGTTAATGCTATGATCCCCAAGAGTTTAAGGCAGCCTTTATTCTAAATTCAAATAAACAAAAGTAAGTTAGAACTAGTAAAAACAATTAGGACACATTAAAGATGTCCTAGTCATGCCTTGGACACAGCCTTGGCCCAATTAAGCTGTTTGGGAGTTATTTTCCCCATTTCGGCCAATATGAAAAGTCACATAATGAATGAAGTGAGGACTCCCTTGAATTGAACGTGGAGCATTCTCCTAGATGTCTTTCATTAGTAGTCCTAATGCTTCTTGTACCCGTTTGGCCCTTGCCCATGTCATGGGGCCACCTATGCCTCTTAAATCATCAGTATCTAGCTTGGGCTGACTTGGGTTCACATCACGATGTAGCTTCGTTACCACTGTGAGAACCATGATCGCCATTTTGGGAAGCCATTGATGAAGTTTTTTTAGGTTTATGAGAGTATGATGGTTTGTTAAAGAGTATGAGGATTTCTTTTTGATTGAGTTTGAGAGCATAGAGGAAACGATTCATGTTTTAGATATTTAAATTGTATAACTAATTTAACAGCGCATATTAAAGGTAGTGTTGTTGAATAGACATCTTCAACAGCGCATACTAAAAGTAGTATTGTTGTATTGACATCTTCAACAGCGCATATTAAGAATTGTGTTGTTGTTATGTATCCAGTTGTTTACTAATTATTTTCATTAACACATCTTCAACAGCGCATACTAAAAGTGGTGATGTTGTATTGACATCTTGAACATCGCATATTAAGGATTGCGCTGTTGTTGTGTATCCAGCTATTTACTACTTATTTTCATTAACACATCAACAACGCTACTGAGATGTAGCGATGTTGAATAAAATCTATTTGACCGTATTATATTAATTATGTGATGTTGAATAGAATCTAATTGGTAGCGTCATTGTAATTATGTGTTGTTAAACTGAACTCATTTTCCAAATTAATAGTGTGTTCGTAGTTATACGTTGTTAAATTAATATTTTACATAACTGGAAAATATTTATACAACATGAATTAACGTTAATTAAGATGAAGTTGCCACGAAGTAGATCACTATATAATTGTGTTTATTAATACGAAACTGGAAAAATATTAAACATTACATTTTGTTAATTTGTTTTTATATTTATTAAGTATAATTAATTTTTTTATTGTGTTTATTAATAAGGAACAACAAAAGTATTAAAGAAAATAATCATCCAAAAAATTAACAAAAAATAGAAGTTAACATCCAAAATAATTGCTTTATTATTCATTCAGAGAGGCACAATACATTATAATGATCTAAATGATTTGGTACATGCAAATATAATGAACTAAATGATTTGGGAAATGAAGCATACAATGAAAAAGAATTCAATGAAGGAAATAATTGTTTCTTTTCATTTCCTTTCAAAATCTGGGTCTTTTTTCCAAATTAAAAGTTGACAGGATTTCAACGAAGTAAATAATTTTTTCCTCGACTCCTCTATAAATCTTCATCTCACGTATATCTTGTATAACAACCACTTTCCTTCTGAAATCTGTGCCCGTTTTGAAAATCAAAAGATTTCAATGATCTGAAAAAAATGAAAGAGCTCAGTGAACTAAATAATTTACAAATTAAATCTTCATCTAACGCAAATCCTGTAAAACAGTCACATTCCTTCTGAAATCTGGATTCTTTTGCAAAATCAAAAGTTGTTAAAAACCTCATTGACATGATTCTGAAACAGAAACACAATTTTTTCATTGACTCCTCTATACAAATCTGGGTCATTTTTCTCTTTTTCACTATCTCCAGTATTGCTCTCTTTTTCACTATCTCCAGTGTTGCTCTTTTTTTTACTACTTTGTGTTTTCTTCCTCCTATCTTCATGAACATACTCTTATAAAAACACATACTCTTATTGATGAAATAAAACATTGAGTGAACCACAATATGTATAGATGAGCAACCATTAATATTTCAACAAACGAAGAGACGTATAACCACTCAGCCATTAATATTTCAACAATCAAGAAACGCATAACCACTCAACCATTAATATTTCAACAAACGAAGAGACGCATAACTACCACCATTAATATCTCGGACGTTTAAAAAGTCGTAAAACATCAATCACGCATAATTAAGCAAGGGCGGTTACTATGTCATCTTCAACATCGCTTCCTTAATTATACGATGTTGCATGTATTAACATCAACATCGCTTTCTATCAAATGTGTTGTTAAACATAAATCATTCAAGCCAGCGTTAACATTACTGATGTTCAATAGCGTTTTGTCAACAATGTGTTGTTGAAGTTACACAAATTGACAACGCCTATTTTATTATGCGTTGTAGATGTTCTTCCGCCTCATTTTCAACAGCGTCGTTCAAAATTGAGTTGTTTAATGACCGATGCTTATTACGATATCTGGCGTAGTGCCTATTTGACTGTGATCATAAATTTATCATATAAATAGCATATTATTCGTGTAATAATTATTTTTACATATTAATTATTACAAATTATATAAATATATGATTAAAATTAAAAATTTGTTTAAGTACGCGCAAATATCTGCTACCAGCAATATTGCGAATTTGGAAACGAGAAAGCACTCCTCACACCCGCTCATGTCCCGTTGTCTCCCTAATAACATGTAATTGAAGTGAAGTGTTTTGCACCAAAAAATTATAATTTTGGAAATTTCACATCTATAAGATGCTACATCCGTCATATTTCCCATAATTGTTTTGTTGTGTCGGTTGCAGGCTCGATATTATGTGACCTATTAAAAATTAATATCCAGTATATTAGTCCAATTTTATAGAAAATGGTGAAAAAGTTGATGATTAAATGGTAAATTAATTCACTTTTTATTTGCCCATTTGTGTCCTACTTTTTATCTACTAAAAAAATAAATATTTATTATTTTATTTTATAATACTAAACATATTTTATAGAGTGTTGGTGACCACACGCTATTGTAAATTTTGAGAAAAAATTAAAAATGGAGGATGTATACATGAAGGATGTATTAAAAGAGTAATATCAGTAACTTTTATAATGTGTATTGTTATGTATAGTTTTAATTACTCCTTTGATTCATTTGTTTGTGCTTTTCATAATATTTAAGTTTCTATTTGATTGTCATTTTCAAAGTTAAAGCTAATACTAATTATTCTTTTGTTAATTATATTGCCCTTTATTATTTTGGAAAGGGATAGACGAGATGTAATGTTAAAGTCTGGAGAGGACATGATTGATATAACAGGAAGTTTCTATTCACATTTCAGGCACAATTATTATGTTCTCAGACAAATTATACTTGATAGATGTTCTATACATCTCCTTATTCAAGTATAATTTGGTATATGTTTCTAAATTGACTCACACAATTCCTTGCAAAGCTAATCTTTATGAATATTGTTTGTCACATCTAGGAATTCCCATCATTGTAGATGATTGGTGTAGACGAGTTAAGAGATAGCCTCTATGCCATGACCATGTCACATATGCCACTAGTTGAGTCCTCAACTTTTTCTTCCTCTGTTGATGATCATAGAAGAATCAATTCTCTTACTAGTTATGATTGTAACCTTCGGCACAATAGGCTAAGGCATTTATCATATCAAAAGTTGCTTGTAATATACAGACATTTTCCATTCATCAAATGTAGTAAAACCTTGAATCTGTGCCATGTTTGCCACTTATCAAAATTGAAAATGTTACTTTACAATGAAAGTTTATCCAAGTCTTAGCTTGCTTTTGATTTAATACATATGGATATTTGGGGGTCATTCTCTATACCTAGCACATCAAGACACAAATATTTCTTAACAGTGGTTGATGACAAGTCTAGGTTCACTTGGGTTTAATTTCTTAAACTCAAATGAGAGAGTTCATCTTTAATCAATTATTTTGCAAATATGGCATATACTCAGTTTGGACTCATGGTCTAGTGCATATGTACTAATAATGGCAAAGAGTTTTGTTTACAAGAGTTTTATAATCTTCAAGGTGTTTTGCATCAAACCACCTATGTGAAGACACCCCAACAAAATGGGATAGTGGAACGTAAACACCAACTCATATTGGAAGTTACACGAGCACTCATGTTTCAATCTAACACCCCTCACTGTTTTTGGATTATGGAATCTAACATGCTATACATCTCATTAATAGACAACCAACTCCTTTTCTATCTCAGAAATGACCTTATGAAGTTCTTTATGGTCATTCACCAAAAATATCCAACTTAAGAACTTATGGATGTTTAAGCTATGCATCTACTTTGACATCTCACAAAAAAAACTTAGGTCATAGATCAAGGAGATGTGCTTTCTTAGGTTTCAAACAAAGGGTCAAAGTTTATTTGTTGCTTGACATTCACAATCATGAAATATTTATTTCTAGGCATGTAATCTTATATGAACATCTCTTTCCTTTTACAACAACACCACATATATCTACTTCTACCAATTCTAATTTTATCCAATTCATGCTTACACCAATTCCTGCTATAATTGAAGATCCTTTTGGAGACCCTTCCTTTCTTGAGTCAGACAGATCAACACATACACAATCTCAATTCTCACCTCAACATACACAATCTCAGTCTAACAATTTCATTCATAACAGTCTTATACATACACACACTCCTGTTGCTGAGTCAACTAATGAGCCTCATACACATTCTATCATTGACATGCCTGTAGAGTCTGATGCCATTTATCCATCTCCTAATTCTTTTGTTCCTAGACAATCTCATAGAATCAAACATAGACCAAAGTACTTACAACAATATAATTGCACCTTTGTATCTAAGCCAACTCCATCAATGCCTTCATCTTCTGTGATACAATACCCTCTGTCTTAACATCTCTCTTATGATAAACTCTCAAGTGCTCACAAACACTACACTCTTGTCATTTCTATTGTTGATGAACCAACTCATTATGTTGAGGCTATTAAGAAAGATTGTTGGAGACAGGCTATCCAAAAAGAGTTAGATGCTTTGCATAACAGTGGTACATGGATACTTACTAAACTACCACTAGAGAAGAGAGCAATAGGGTGCAAATGAGTGTTTAAAGTGAAGCACAAAGCTGATGGTTCCATTGAGAAATACAAAGCAAGGCTTGTGGCTAAATGATTCACACAAACATAAGGTATAGACTACCTAGACACCTTAAGTCCTGTAGTAAAAGTAACTAGTTTTAGAGTGATTTTGTCTTTAGCCTCTGCACATCATTGGCATTTGCAGCAGTTGGATGTTAATACGACATTTCTTCATGGTGATCTTATTGAGGATGTGTATATTAAAATACCACATGGACTGACAGTATGTGATTCATCCCTTGTATGCAAGCTTCAGAAGTCATTGTATGGCCTCAAATAAGCCAACATGCAATGGCATGCTAAACTCATAAGTGTTCTGATCAAATCAATATATTTGAGATCCTCTTCAGATCATTCCCTTTAGCAATGATTTGGTTTACAATAATACTTGTTTATGTGGATGACTTGGTTCTTACTACCAATGATTTAGAAGAAATCCAAGAAATAAAACTGCTCTTAAACTCCAAGTTTAGCATCAAAGATCTTGGTCAATTGAAGTTTTTCTTAGGCTGGAAATAGGTAGAACTTCTCAAGGTATTATGCTCTATTAAAGGAAGCACACACTGGATTTTCTTGAAGAGTGTGGGTTACTTCCAAACCTTGTTATACTTCTATGGAATATAATGGGAAGCTTATACACTCCCAATCTGGATCTCCACTGTCTGAGCCAAGTTATTATAGGAGGTTGATGGGCAAGCTATTGTACTTGACTTGCACTCGACCTGATCTTAGCTTTGTTGTTGGGCATCTGAGCCAATTCTTTTCTACGCCAACGCATCACCATCTTACAGCAGCCATGAGAGTCTTGCGATATCTCAAAAGGTCCATAAGCACAGGAATCTTCTTTCCAGCAAAGAATGACTTGCTTACCAAAGAGTATTTTGATGCAGATTGGGATGCATGTCCTGATACTCGCAAGTCAGTATCTGGATATTGCTTCTTTCTAGGCAGTTCACCTATATCTTGGAAAAGCAAGAAAGAACAAATTGTTTCCTGTTCTTCTGCTGAAGCAGAATACCGAGCCATGGCTTTGGCATCATCTCAATTCAATGGTTGGTTTCCTTATTGGAAGCACTTGGGATTACTCATTCGGAAACGGTTCAATTATATTGTGACAACCATTCTGCAATGCATATAACTACCAACCGATGTATGAGTTTTTTCCACTTATAAAGTTTTTTATTTCTCTTCGCATATCTAATGTCGGGCTTTATACTTGAATAAATCCAACAAAAATAAAAATAAATTACCCATAAATATAAAACTGTATTCTCTATCTTTTTTTACTAATTAAATGGTAACTTTCATTTCGAGTATGATGTAAAAGATTCTACGGACATTCTTGTAAAAGTTTATAATTTGATTTCATCTTCTAATAAAAATTAATATATATATTATCTCTTATTGGTTTTTTGTCTTTGTACTGCCAAGGGGCATTTGCTTACCTTTTGGGTAAAAAAAACTAATTTATTTTAGGGTGTATGGTTACCTCTCCTAACAAGTGTCCCTCAAAGAATCAAACTCATGACTTTTTGGTCATCCTGAGATCTAACGAGGCTTTACGCTACTAGACCAACACTTTATTAGTTTATTGGTCTATGTATATTAAATATTTATTCAACCATAAAAATTAATATATATATATATGACAAAATATCTAATATGTAGCACCAAATAAATTTATTTGGTATGGTTAAAAAATTATAAAATTCAAACATAAGTATTAGGGATCTTAAAACAGAATAGGATCGGCGCTTCCAAGCACTCTTTTACCCTCTTTTGCTACCACTTTTGCAACAGATCTCTCATGAGCTAGCATATGCTTGAATTGTGAAGATATGTGAAAATATATAAACACATGTGGAGAGAGGTGAAGGAGGGAAGGGTGTGTAAATAGGATGAGGTGATATGTTAGTCATAATAACTGGAAAACTATATGGCAAAAGGATCATAAGTATACGCTTCCTTCAAGTTAGATATCATAACTTTATATTATATTGAATTTATAGGGTTGAGGTATATAAAGAAAAAAATAATGATCAAAATAATAAATTATACTAATAATATTATGAATGATAATATGATAATATTGTGATAAGAATAATATAATACTAACCTTGTTTATCCTGATATTATATTCTAAACTTACCTAAGTTCTAATCATATGATGAAATATTATGTCTATATGATATTCTTTATAGTATGATTTAATATATTCTAAAATATTATCATATCTTCTAATATTCTCCCCTCCTCAAATACTTTGGGGGAGAATTTCTCCTCCTTCTCCCCCATGGCCCCAAATGGGAGTAGTCGCGATTTACTTAAATCTTTATTGAAACATTTAACCTCTATTTTTCAATTCACTCTAATGTATGGATGAATGCCACAATAAAATTGCTTTAGACACATTTAACCTCGTATATATTGCAAATTTGCAACAAATTAAAGATATATCACCTGTACTATTTTCAGTTAACACAAAAATTATTGTTTACGGGAGGTAATAAATAGAAGAAAAAAATGGACGACTTCACACCTTTGGTTGGGGTGGGCCATAAAATCATTCATTAACTGTGACATGAAGTTCTAGTTCAACCCCCAATATATGCATTATTACCTTTTTTTATTTCTTTCACTTTTAGAGCATCCATAATGTTTAGAAATCCTTTTCATTTCCTTCTATTTATTTTCTCTAATGTTAGAACCTTTTTAATTAAAATTATAGTGTTTTGAAGGGTTGAACTTATTTAGTTGAAGAAAAACTAATTCAGAATCCTTAATCATCACAATTCACAATGAAAGAAACATTGGAACAAAAGTGCCTGATTCAGTAGTGACGTTGATGTTTTGGAACATGCTTGGTTACTTGCAACATTATTCCATACGATAATATCAGGAACGCTAAAAGATGTTTCCAAACGTGATTTTTTAATAAAAATACAATACTCTTCAACTTATTTTGGTAAAGTAATCAATTAATTTTTTTTGGACATATAAAAGAATTATTATACATCATGAAAGAGACATAATTTTCAACTTTTATCTAATTAATTCTACAAAACTTGATTCAGAGAGTGGAGTGATGATCTTGGACTATGACTACATCAAAGAATATGTACCAGTATTGTATTATGCACACAATAATTGGGTAATTTATAATGAAATAGCGCCACCCACCTCATTGTTTTTAATCCTTATTTTTTAAATGCCATGTCCTTTTTATTAAAAAAAATCTCTTAGTTTACAAAAGAAAATCATGTAGAGAAAGAAAAGGGGGAAAATAGCATAGAAGAATACTAAGAGGGGTCATGTACAAGGCACTTATAACGAATGTGTTGTTAAAAATTTATAACTTTTATTTAATGTTTGCATATTATATATTTAATACAACTATATTAATTATTTATATTTACAAAATAAATGGTCTAATTCTGACACAGTTCTAAAATTAATATGAACTTAATAAGTAATACTTCACATGGTATAAAGGGAACCCTTATATATTAATGTTTCAGGAATGACCACTATGGTACCCAACACAACAATTCATAAATAGTTTTTCCTTTCCCTATGAGAGAGAAGAAGAAGGTTGTTTGGGAATATAAGGATTTGGTAGAAGAAGATCATCATTTTAAAACTCTTAAGGCATATAAAAAAACGTTCACTTGAGAGAAACAAACATAGATTCATGTATGTGGTTGCATCTTTGTTTTATTATATGTGAGATTCAGAATCATTAGGGGTTGGTGATTAACTAATCATAAGGAAACTAACAAGTGATATTAAAGAAAATATTATGAATTAATAATTCTTCAGAAAAAGTTACTAGAGTATAATGACTATGTATTTTTTATAAGAAAATATATTAATAAGATATAAGGGGTGCCAACTTTGTTACAACTTACACAAAAGCTTAATACAAGTAAGTGGATCGATACACCACTGTGCAAAAGTGTATGAACTAGAACCCAAACTTTTTTAGAACGACAACCAAGATCTAATTTGGATCGAATCCATGATCAGAATAAGCCCAACTTTCTCCCATTAAAAATAACATAGTTTCTCATACTCCAAATAGACCAAATAACCACAAACCATAACATTCTCCAAAAAGGTTTCTCTTTACCAAAACAACAGAAAGATTCATACGTCTTCAAGGCCTCCACAATTGTATTTGGCATCAAACATGAATTTGTAGCCAAGAATAAAATCTTTTCCACACACTAGCAACAAAAGGGTATGAAAGAAACAAATGCTCTAATTGTTCGTCATGCACTATACACAAAGCACATTTCATATCATCCACTCCTATTATATTTCTCTTGTGAAGTTCACCTTTCGTGGCAACTCTTCCTTTCATAACCTTCCACATTAAACAACAGACCTTCGATGGAGCATAGTTAATCCAACATAAGTTAAGAATATTACCTGACTCTAAGGCAGTGGAATGTAATTAAGCCAAGTATGTCGTTCTCACCACATAGCATACTGACTTGTCAAAATACCATCTCCATTTATCACTAACCCCAAAAGTACACTCATGGTTTTGAATAAGATCATAAAGGCATGTCTCATCATCTTCTTCCCAGTCAACCGACCTCCTCCTCTACAAAATGTTCCAATTCCACTTCCCATTGATCCAAGCCTCACATTGTGGAATAGTTGCTCAGATTAAACCCCACTAGAATTCCGAGATAAAGAAATGGGATTGAACCAATTCTAGATCTACAAGACAAGAAAGTAGCTTCCATTGAAAGACGACTATCTGTCACCCAGATACCAATCAGAAAACTTTTGTTAAAATTAACCTTCAATCCAGAAACCGTCTCAAAGCACCTGAGAATACTCTTCACACACCAAATATTGTAATATTTTGGTATGCAAACAAGAATAGTATCATCTGCAAACTGAAGATCAGTAATTTCCACACTATGCCTTCCAACTTTATAACCTTGCAATTCCAACATTATTTATGTAATGTAAAGATTTATACATTATTAGTACATCATCTATCATTCATTTGTATTGCTTTTATTTCAGGGTCAATTATGATAAAATATGAATGATGGATGATAAAGAGAAAATTTAAAAATGTCAGTGTATATATCTTTTTCTCAAGTTATTATCTCCAATTTTGTATAAATTCTAATTTGTATCAAATATGATGTCAAGAATTTTATATATATATATATATTTGTATATGGAATATAATTTATTTGAGAGATTTGTATATTTGATATATTATTATCTTTTATATGGATTCATATATTATTTCGCCAATAACGTGTTTGACTATTTTTTATATAAAAAAAAGGAGGGATACACATTTTCTCTTCAATCCCGTAAGCAAAGTAGTTATCATGTCTATGGCATCCTTATCAGTTCATTGATTATAAGCCATTCATGTTTGTGAGTTGTGACTATTACCATCTTTATTGGAATTTGATGGTTATAATATTCAAGCACAATACCAAATGTGCAGAGGGAATGGTAGTTCATATGCATTTCTGTTATAAAAAAATTGTATATATTCTAGATGTGTGATAAATAGATATATATTGCATTGCAGTACAATTGATATACATGAGAATGTGTTTTTGTTTGTGTCACTAAGACTCTGGTTATTTTTTAAATATATATCTGTAGCATAATGCTTGTGAATATTTGGATAATGTGTGGATTTTTATACATGAGGATGTTATGTTATTTAACATCTGTTGAGAAAATTGAATATTTTTTAAATTAGTTGATACAATATGTTGTTAAAATAATATCTATTTTAGAAATTAATTTGAATAAAATTACATAAATGTTAGTATGATATTATTTAAATGAAATGTGATTGGCCCAAAGGAATATATTGTTTGGCCAAATAATAACATATGTGTGCCGATAAATATGTAACAAATATAAAAAAAATTATGCGAATAATAGTCGATTCAAATAAAGATTATTGTTTGACTTAACCAATTATTAATATTTGATCATTATATTGAAATTATCCATTATAAATTAATGTCCATGTTCAAAGACTAAAAATTAATAGTGTTCGATATATTGTGACAGTCTATTATGTGAACATGTCTAGTTGTATACACTACATGACTTGTTTGTTTATATATGAACATGTTATTATTTTTTGTTGGATGTATTAAGTGTCTTTTTTAGTGCTGCAAATGTTTCTCGCCAATTAAACAATATTCCAATGTTGAATGACAAATGTTAAGGTTTGAAAGGAAGTTGTAGAGATAATTTTCGGCTGTATAAATTTAGATCTGATTCTTCATGTAGAGAAATCTATTTCTACTCCGAAAAATCTCAACGAAGTTAAAATTGAGAAATGTGAACACTTTAACTGCATGTATCTAATGATCATGAAATGCTCTATTCTAGAAGCGTTTCGGAGCTTTACTTCTAACAGTTAAATTGCAAAGAAGTTTTTTTTTGAAGAAATTGAATAGTACTTTTCAAGAGTCATTTCTTTCTTTCCTCTAACAGTGGTATCAAGAGCTTTTCTTTTTTTTTTCGATCTTGGGTCTATAAACAAAAAGAAGAAAGCAAGAACAACCTTTTCATGGCAAACAATAGTGGATTCACTATGACACTACCAACGCTTGATGGAAAGAACTATGAAAGGTGAAGTGTGCAGATTAGGGTTATGTTTGGCTATCAAAAAGTTCTTGAGATAATGCAGAATGGGTACCAATCAGTTGGTGAGGATGCCACTGAAGCCTAGAGATCCACCTTCAGAGAGTGCAAGAAGAGAGACTGCAAAACCTTGTTCATGATTCATCAATACATGGATGAATCCAACTTTGAGAAGATTGTCAATGCCAAAATATCAAATGAGGCTTGGAATAATCTTGAAAAGAGTTGTGTAGGACCTGAGAAGGTTAAGAAAGTGAAGTTCCAGACCTTAAGAAGGGAGTATGAATTGTTGCAAATGAAAGAGGGTGACACCATATCAGAATGCTTCACAAAGATTAGATCTCTAACAAATCTAATGAAGGGGTATGGTGAGGTGATGAAAGATCAATTGGTGGTTGAAAAGGTGCTGAGAACTTTGACCTGCAAGTTTGATCATATTATGGTTGCCATAGAAGAATGAAAGGATCTTGAAGTGTTCAAGATAGAAGAGTTGTAGAGCTCATTGGAGGCACATGAGCAAAGAGTCAAAGAAAGAAGCCAAGATAGAGATTCTGAGCAAGCCCTTCAAGCCAAGTTCAGTAAGAATTACACTGGCTAGGGAAACTTCCAAATAAGTTGAAAGGTAGATGGAAGAATGATAAAGAGAAAGGTTATGAAGCAACCAGACAAGAGTTTGGCTCAACCTCCTCACATAAATCCAATATGCAAGATCAAGTCTTCAGGAGAAATAAGAAGAAGCTTGACAAGAGGAAAATCCAGTGCTTCAAGTGTAAGAACTTTGGGCATTATGCATATAAGTGTAGTTTCAAGCATGGTAGTGGTGGAGCTGAAGCTGAGGCAAGAATGGCTCAAGAAGGTGAGTCATATGAAGAGCAAGTACTCCTCATGGCCAAAATAGAGAAAGAGCATGTCAAGAGTCATTGTTGGTATCTTGACAATGGATGCTCTAATCACATGATTGGCCATAAGGACTGGTTTGTGAGACTTGATGAGTCAGCTAGAAGTAAAGTAAAATTTGCAGACCATAGCTCCATTGAGGCTGAAGGAATTGGAGATATCTCAATTCAAAGGAAGGATGGCAAACACTCATATATTCCTAATGTCTTGTATGTACCCAAGATGAGAAGCAACTTGTTGAGTCCTGGTCAATTGCTTGAGAAATGGTATACAATGTTGATGGCAAATAGAAGGTTGAAGGTGTTTGACAGTGACAAGAATCTGATTCTAAAAGTTCTCTTATCCATCAATAGAACTTTCAAGGTTGGGATTCAACTGGCCAATCCAAGACTGGTCATGAAAGCTGGATTTGGCATCAAAGGTATGGCCATTTGAATTTCAAAGGTCTTGACTTCTTGAGTAGGATAGGTATTGTAACTGGTTTACCCCCCATCAAAACTCCTACTAGACTATGTGATGTTTGTCTTGCAAGTAAACAAATAAGGATCTCATTTGTTGTTTTTGTTCCATCTAAGTCAGCAAGGCGACTTGAGCTAATATACTCAGATGTATGTGGGCCTTTTGAGGAAAGTTCACTTGGGGAGAATATGTATTTTGTGACCTTCATAGATGGCTTCACAAGAAAGACTTGAGTGTATCTAATCAAAATGAAAAGTGAAGTGTTTGTCACTTTGGTTGGGTCAAGGCTTAGGTTGAGAGGCAATGTGAGCAAAAGTTGAAGTCCTTGAGAATCGATGGAGGTGGAGAATATATGTCAAGTAAATGGAAAGAATATTGTGCTAGGGAGGGGCTGATTCATGAGGTAATTGCACCCTACACTCCACAACATAATGGTATTGTAGAAAGGAAGAATAGGACCATATTGAACATGGTCAAGGGCATGCTGAGAACAAAGAAAATGCCCAAGAAGTTTTGGGGAGAAGCTGTTTCAACAGCAGTCTACATTTTGCATAGAAGCCCGACAAGAAGGCTAGGTGAAGTCACTCCTGAAGAAGCTTGGTCAGGCTTGAGACCAAGTGTTAGCCATCTCAGAGTGTTTGTTTCTATATACTATATGCATGTTCCTGAAGTGCATAGAATGAAGCTAGATGACAGAAGTGAGAAGTTGGTCTTACTTGGCTATCACTCTACAAGGGCATACAAAATTTTCAACCCTCTAACTCAGAAGATATTGTTAAGTGTGGATGTGAAGATTGATGAGACACAAGGCTGAAACTAGAGTGAAAACAATGATGGATCAGAAAAGCATCATATAATGCACCTTGATGAAGATGCACTGGAAAACCAACAACTAATTGTTGAGCAACCAACTGTTGTTGAGACTCAGAATCACATAAGATATTAGAGAAATAGACAAGCTCCATCAAGATTGAGTGATTATGAAGTCTTTTCAGACTCAGAAATCACTATAGAGGGTGAATGTGTTCATATGGCTCTATTGGCAGATATGGAACCTGTGAATTTTGAGGAAGCAGACAAAAGAGTCATTGGTTGGATGCTATGAAAGAAGAACTGAACTCCATTGAGAAGAATCATACTTGGGAGCTCACTCCATTACCAAAAGGAAAGAAGGAAATCTCTGTGAGTTGGGTTTATAAAGTAAAGATAAATCCAAAAGGAGAAATGGTTTAATACAAGGCAAGACTTGTAGAAAAAGACTTCTTACAAAAACAAGATCTTGACTATGAATGAGGTATTTGCTCTTATTGCAAGGTTAGAAACCATAAGGTTGGTAGTTTCCTTGGCAAGTTATCATAGTTGGCCAATACATCAAATGGATGTTAAATTAGCATTCCTAAATGGACCACTAGAAGAAGAAGTATTTGTCACTCAACCACCTGGTTTTGAGGTTGTAGGCAAGGAAGATCTAGTGTATAAGCTGCACAAAGCCCTTTATGGTCTCAAACAGGCTCCAAGGGCCTTGAACAAAAGAATTGATGGATTCCTGTTGCAGCTTGGTTTTGTCAAGTGTAGAGCTGAGTATGGAATATACATAAGGGGATGTAACATAGATGACTTGATAGTAGTATGCCTCTATGTTGATGACTTGTTAGTAACTGGTAGCAGCATTGAAGAAATTGGTGCATTCAAGGAAGATATGAAAGCTGAGTTTGAGATGAGTGACTTGTGAAATCTATGTTACTTTCTTGGGATAGAATTCACAAGAACCAATGCTGGAATTTTCATGCACCAGAGAAAATACACCTCATAGGGTGCCTAAGGTATGTATGCAATACAAGACCACACATAGCATATGGAGTAGGGGTTGTGAGTAGGCATATGGAGTCACCAAATAAGTCTAATCTACTGGCAGCCAAGAGATTACTCAGATATGTGAAGGGAACCATTGATTTTGGTTTGATGCTGCCCAATAAACTCTGCAGTCTCAATCAAACTATGCTTGGATTCAGTGATGTAGACTGGTGTGGGGACAAGAGCGATAGAAAGAGCACAACAGGATATATCTTCATGTTTGGTGGTGCTCCAATCTCTTAGTGCTCAAAGAAAAAAGATATAGTTGCTTTGTCCCAATGTGAAGCAGAATATATTGCTGCTTGTATGGCTGCTTGCCAAGCTCTATGGCTCAAGACATTACTTGATGAATTAAAGCTAAAGGGTGAAGAGGATAGTATGCAAATGATGGTTGATAACAAATCAGCAATAAACTTGGCTAAAATTCAGTAGCACATGGGAGAAGCAAGCACATTGAGACAAGGTTCCACTTCCTTAGAGATCAATTGAGTAGAGGGAGATTAAATTTGAAATTTTGCAGATCTGAAGGCCAAATTGCAGATATACTACGAAGCCATTGAAGAAGGAGATGTTTGAATAACTTAGACATAAGCTTGGAGCCTATAGTCTAGCTAGTATGAATTAAGGGAGAGTGTTGAGAATAATGTAATTCATTTAGTTAGTTAATCGATTAAAAGTAGTTTCATTAATCGATTAATAGTTTGTATAATCAATTAAACAGACCGTTATTTCTGTTATAAAAGGCAATGTGCCTGAAATGAAAAGGGGGCGAAGTTTTATTCAATTTTAACCATCTTCTCTCATTCCCTGATAATTGATTACCCGTTATCTTAATTAATTAAATCTTTCTTTCCAAGAGTCATTTCTTTCTTTCCTCTAACAAATACAAAGCAAAATTAATCACTTAGGTACGACGTCTGATAAACAAGAAAACAAAATTTCAATGGTTACGACATTCTCAAACAAAATAAATAAGTGTGCATTCTCAATAAAATAAATAAACAAATAGTGTTTGGCCGAAGTCATGAATTTGACTATTTGAGTGCATTCTTCAATATGTAAAAATATTTTTATCTTAAGAATTCAAATTTTGTACATCCTTTATGAGTTACACTTTTAGAAATAATTTTACAATCTTAATCATTTGGGAAGTTTTTTCTTCAAATCTTTTAACAAACCAACCAGATCAAGTTGGTTTGGGTCAGGTTCTTCGATTTACAATTTAAAATATTAAAAATGTATAATGGAATTGAACAATAAACAAAAAAATAAATTTGAATAAATATACTCTTTTCGGTTCAGGTTGAACAGGTTCAAAATTTTGGATGTAAAAGGAAAGAATAAAAAATTGTTAAGTCGGATATCAATAAGTTAGGAATACATTTGTATATTCAAAAATTGAATAATGATAAGTATCTTCGGTTAAGTTCAGGTTGGACAAGTTCTCAATTTTGGAACCTATTATCTAAAACAATCATGTTAAATTTGCTTATTGGAATTCGAATCTAATCTATTGATTCAAATCAAACCATCAATTATATTTAGATTTGTTTATATTAGTATGCTTTGTGGGTTGGGCAACATACATTATAATAAGAGTTAGTGATGCGGAATGACAAACATTTTTTTATATTGCAATTCATCTACAAGTCATTTATATAATTTTTATTTCAAAGTGTATTTAATGAGTATAATATTTATGTACTATAAATATAAAAATTTGTACACAATGTCATTCATCATTCATTTATATTACCTTTTTAAGAGTGAATGATAATTAAACATAAATTATAAATGGTACGGTAATATTATATAAAATTCATATATTGTGATTATATACAAATTTTTTTCATATATATATTATATGATGTGTCTAAAAAATATATTATATCTTCTAAATAAATAATAATTTATTTATTTGTATTCTAATAAATTATATAACTATGATAAAACTTAATTTTTATATCAAAGTATCGTATACATTAGGATCCACCACATTCAATTCTGTTCTATGCAGTAAAGCAATAATAACTTTTAAATCAACAACTTACAATAAATAATTTTAGTTTGAGTCTTCAATTTCATGAACCCATTTTAGAGTGGAGGTGAAGATATTCCAACATCTATTATCTTCCATGTACAAACTCAAACCTGAAATAATTTTTAAGACGATTCGCGTTTCTTGCATAATGAACCATGATTTAAAAATAGCGTAATATTAAAGTACAAATGTTATCAAGAACCTATCATATCTTATTTAACTCCCCTAGCATTAGCAAACGTCATAACTCATAAGTGTATACTTGTAGAAGGGTTTGGTAGCACACTCTTTTTACTTTTCATTCTTCAAACAAGAAGTGTCCTGCAAGGATGGATTAAACATACGTATTATTTTTCTCTCATAGCAAAATTAACAAAAACGCATAAAAGAATAAAATGGATAGAGATTGGTGTCTCATTTCCTATCTTAGACCAATTAAATTTTAATAAATAATATAAAAATATTACTTTTGTTTTTAAAAAATTTCTTTTTATTTATATAATAATATCTAAATGGTATCAAATAAGAATTTGGACACTTTTAGAAAGAGGTGATATTTATTAAAATGAAACATCTTACCAATATAATCACAACCATGAAGTGACAATAACATCATACAATTGAAGCCTCTAGTCCAGCAATTGTATCATATAAGGGTTTGTTCAATGTCTCTGGCAGAAAAATTGTAAACACCCCACCAAATATCCCACATGCTGCAAACACCCCAAATGGCATCCAACCTCCCAAAACCACCACAAATGGTGCCAATATAGCTCCCATTTGTGATGCTTGGGCCGAACAGCCAAGTGAGACATTTCTTACAACCGTTGGAAACAACTCTGCAACGTAAATAAATAACAAATTATAAGTTCCAGCCATCCCAAATATTCCAAGAATTCCACATACCATCCTCACCACCTTCCATACACCAACTTTCTTCATCAAACTCCCTATTAAGCAAAAGAATCCGCTGAACCACATTGTCCCTAGAGCTAACCGCTTTCTCCCTAACCTGTTTAACAACAATGTTGTTATCAAGAATGCTGGTAACTCTGACAGTGAATTTAGAGCCACATTTAGGTAAAGATTGACTCCCAAGTTCACCACATTCAAGCTTAGACCATAGTACACCAAAGAGACTAAGAAGCTCAGGTCCACCGCGAGGAATAACCTTATACGTGTAGCTGGTGACCGAATTACATCCAAGATTGATGCAGAAATTGCATCTTTGTTTTCAAAGATTTTATTCTTTGCAGTTTCTTTGGTACCTGAGCCTTCATTTGTTATAGATGTTGTTTCTTTGCCATCATTTGGTATGGATGATGCTTCTTTGCCTCTATTTGGTTTTGGTAATGTTTCTTTGCTATCATTTGATATGGATGATGCTTCTTTTCCTCCATTTGGTTTTGGTGATGTTTCTTTGCTACCATTTGGTATAAATGATTCTTCTTTTCCATCATTTGGGATAGATGCTAATTCTTGGTCAAGTACGAGGATAACGTTACTAGGGAGGTGCTTCCCGTTCGTGGAGGCAATGGTAGACATTAGCTTCATTGCTTCGTTTATTTTCCCACGAACAAGGTACCATCTTGGTGACTCTGATATAAAAGGAATGACAAAGAACACAAAGAGTATAGAAGGAATGGAAGAAGCAATGTAAAGATGGCGCCATTTTTGGAAGAAGTAAGCAATGGCTGAGAGAATTGCAACACCAGATGGAAAGAAGTAGAAGGTGGACATTCCAGCAACACCACGCTTTGAAGGGCCCACTGGTTCATTAGCGAGTGCGAAGACATTGATGCCAACACCGGAAACGGTGAAGCCAGTGAGGGTACGAAAAAGGGCATATACCCAATATTTAGGGGACAATGCTGTTAAGCAACCAAAGATAGTGTTTAGGATACAAGCCACTATGAGAGAACCTTTCCTTCCTAAAAAGGAGTCTGAGAGGTGACCAAATATTCCAGCACCTGAAATTAAAATATCAAATTATTCTTAATGATTAATTCACATTACTTTGAACCGAACCAAACTGAAATGGTTCTAAATAAAAAAAAACTGAATCGAATCGCAGAGTTGAACCGAACTGAACCGAACCACATTTTATGGTTCAGTTTAGTTTCATCGGTTTCAAATTTAACCGGAACCGCTTACACTTCTAATAATTGCGATTTCCATAAGTTATATGCAACAGTCCATTATATTATCACGTTAGTCAATTACAAAAATGATATATTTATACTGTACAGTAAGATTTTGGGGTAAAGCAGTAAGGTCGAAATCGTTTATACTTTTTTTATAATCACTTTTTAAAATCACAATTACAATTTTCAACTTTTGTAAGATGTGTAGAATTTTGCTTAGAAAGGTGAGAGAGATTGTTTATATTAATATTGAATTAATTGAAGAAAAAAAATGTTTTTATTTTTATTTTTTTGGATGAATTGAGTATTCATCTAATGGATATTCATTGGATATAATGGATGAATTTAATTTGGATGGATTTTAGATTATAGATAATTTGGTAGCACATAACAAATGTTAATTATGATTTGTTGCTGGATAAGACATCAATCATTTCTTTGTATAAAAAATAGTGCTCATTTTAGTCATGGAAAAATTTATATATGTATCAATTTAATCCCAAAAAAATTAAAAACTCAAACTAATACTTAAATATTATAAGTCAATAATATAGTTCCAAGTTGATCACATTTGATAGTTTTTGTAACCATTGTTTGGTTTTTTCACTTTTCCAATAATTAAAAAACAAATTTTGGATGCTCCAAATTTTTATATAATTTTAAATTAATAATTTAACATTTTATAAAATCATATTTCCCTGACTCTCCAAAATTGGAAAATAATTCAACTCCAATTTTCATAGGAAGAAAATAATATACACAAAATTTTGAAGGAAAAAAGTAGTCTATACTCCATAAAAAACAAATTCAATCTAATGATTAAGTTATAAAAATCTACTCTATATCTTACTCATCTGAATTGAAATTCAAATGATTAAGTTATAAAATAAATGACTAAAATATAAGAATAGAGATCACATATTTCTAACAATTTCTCATTCTTTTCACATCAATTCAAAAAATAAAAAGTAATCCTCTCCAAAATGTAGATACATTTTTTTTAATGTAAGTGAATATCCTCAATTTTATTAATAATATAGGGCTAAGAAAGAAGTTGGACAAACCGATGGTACAGCCGACGAAGAACAACGCTTGGACAAGTCCAACCTTAAACTTCCCACCGCATATCAATCCCCACTCCGACACGGTGGACCTATTCCGTCCTCCGACCCACTCCCATGAACCCGGTTTGAGGTGACAGACGCTCGTGGCGGTGGTGGAGCATCCTGAACCGGCGGAGCCAGAGAGGCACCTCCAAGTGGGTTCATGATCAGCAAAAATCATCACCATGGAGTGGAATGCCTCCAGGATCCATGCAAGACTGACAAGAATGAATTGCCTCTGCTGCCACCGCCCGAACTCCCCGCAGTACTTCTGTAGCATGTCGTCCATGCAAATCTTTTCTTGCGGCGGTGAGTGGCCGTGATCCTTGTCACCGGAACCTGAGGGCAGCGAGGCAGCCACATCGTCGATGCACACGTTCTCCGGTGGAGATGAGAGCGGTGGAAGGGTTTTTTTATCGTGAGCTTGGTTATCAGAAACGGAGGACGTCATGGCACTCATTTTTGGTAGTTGTTTATCTGTCTGCTATGTTGCTACACCTTTAGTTCCTAGTTTCTTTTCATATTCAGTTATACACTCATGAAGTCATATATATACTAGTGCTAGGGCTAGCTCTTCTTCAATTATATGTTATAAGGTAAGATGGTGAGGGTTGTTATATTACTAATAATATGTTGATATAATAATGTAAGGGATTAGATCCCAAGAACGATAAAAAAAAAGTTTAGGGATTAGATTTTAAGAATGATAATTTGAAGTCATGTATATATTAATAACTGTGAAGACACATGTTGGAAGACATGTTGAGAGAGACACTTATGCACTCCAACATGAATTAATTTCGTATCAAAAGGTGAAAGAATATTATTAGTGGTACCAAAAAAATATGATGTCATAATGTAAAATTGTTTGAAATTGTCTTCAATTTGATATTAATTATCAAGATTCAGGAAAATGTAATATTGCAATCGTAATTATGTTTGAGAAATGCAAATTAAAACATTGTCAACGTTAGATTAATTATAGTGTGATATTAATTTTAGTATCAATTATGACTAGGACGTGCTACGACAAAAACAGAATCATTTGTAAATTATATATTGTCATCACTATTGACAAGGAAGTTTGAGCTACTAGTTTTAAAATCCTTAACTAACTTAATAATGAAAGGGACGTTGGAACGGAAATGCCTAATTCAACATGCGCTGAAGGTTTAACATATTATTGCATTAATTAGCATTGATTTTTTATTGCACATAAAGTAACCTAAGATATTGGCTTCAACCCCAATTAGTTAGCATTGGATAATTTTATGTGCTTTGTCACCATCTCTTAACTCTCCGATAACAATTGTGGCTTCATTGGTTCGCACAATGTTCTAAAATTGCAGTAATAAACCCAATATAACTATGTCCATAATTTAAAACAATGGTCGTGTCTTATTCAAACAATTAAATGGAATAGCAATGGAATATTGACTGTTTTTGTTAATTTCTGAGTGGCTTCAACTTTATTGTGGATACATAATTTTTGTTCTATCCAAAAAGCCCAAAAATACTTCTTTTAAAGAAGACATTTATTTAATAAATAAATAAATGAAAATACTTATAAAATAACTAAGATAATTGTGCATTTATTTACTTAATAAATAAATAAATGAAAATACTTAGTGAAGCACACATCCATAAAGCATTGCTTGCTAAACTTGTTGTTTTTATCCACTGTGTGCCCAGTCATTATAAGAATAATTGTCTTCCTATTTATTTTGTGAGTATGACAACCTATCATTTTTAATTAAAAACACCAAATGGTTCCCTTTCTTTTATTTGACTATGGTGATTGTGTCAACTTGCCATTTATTAAGAGAATGGAAGTTCTCTAATTCATCTATTTCAATGACAATAATTTTTATATATTTAAGTTAGCTAAGTTCTTTTAAGAAAATGCCTCTCAATTCTATAACTTTTATAAAAGTTTGTCGTAACTAATCTGCACGCATAAAGTGTAAATGAACTGAATTATTTAATAATGAAATAATTAGGAATAAATAATTTTTAATTGTTTTATTAATAAATTGTTTTAAAAATTAATATTGAGGTTATGGTTCATGTCGTATTTGCTTTCCACTTCGAGTCAAGAAATAATTGCGGTAATTTGTATTGTCTTTGTTAGGTATCAATGGTAGAATAACCTAGAAGGGGGTTGAATAGGCGTGGCGGAGCTCAAGTTCCATTTTTTTGGTTTTTACACACTTGCTGAAAAATGCTCACTTAATCGATTAAGCATTGTTCATAATCGATTAACCACTGTTCATAATCGATTAACCAGTAACAGAACCAGAATGATCAGAACAACAACTTGCACAGTTATTAACCAACACACAAACATATATACATCAGATATTTTTATGCAAGATTAACAAGAACATAGCAAAGAATAAGCATGCAAAATATCAGCTCCAAACTCACATTAAAACATCTTAAAATATAAAAGATAAAAGGATAGAAAAGATTGCACAGGGATTTTATCCTAGTTCGTTTTGCTGTCCACTGCAAAACTACATTCAGTCACCCCCTCTGATTTGGGAGATTTTCCTTCTTCACTATAGAACACAATGTACGTTACATACACGCTTCCAAATACAAGACTCGAACGCTCCTTTCTTAGAATCCAAAGAACTTTGTCACCCTTGGTTTGACCTTTCCCAAAACCGCCTCCCAAGAAAACCTTTCTTACGCGATTCGGCCTCAGCCAAGGTATCACTCTTTATCCCAAGACCTCCAAGTCTTTGTGTGAAGAACACCTTACCTAACCGCAGCTAGGATTTTCCTAATCCTTGAATAATAATGCTTTGAGTTATGAATGAGTACTTAATACTCAGATATTACAATAAAGATCAAAGCCTAAAACCTAAGATCAAAGTCTAAAACCTAAGCAAGAACTCACAATACGTCCTAGTCTAATATGAATGTTCATGAATGAGGTTTCTGAAAATATGCAATCATAAAGAACTATCTCTTTTACTTTTCAAGAAACACAAGAATGTTGCAAGAAAGCTTTTCAAAGAATCATGCAATATATGAATATGAAAACTAAAGCCTTAGCATGATCTAATCTTTCTCCTAATTCAACACTCTCTAATAGATTCTAACAATGATGATCTATCTTTTTTTTCTCTGTGTTTTTCTCTCTTAGTTGTTTCTGCAATTAGCAGTATTTATACAAAACATATTTTGCCTCTAAAAACAGTTTTTCAGTTATGCAGTTGAAAACAGCAAAAAACACTCACGTTAATCGATTAAGCCATGGGTTAATCGATTAACCAGTGTATTTTTAATACGTGATTAAATGGTAAACTAATTATATGATATATGCTCATGCAATACACGATTTCCAAAATATAATACATTTAATGCACAAAATCAATGTATATAAATGCATGAACCTAATTATCATATGTTTCTAGATGATGTCTCATTTTAGTGGATTAATTACTTTATTAAGTCTTGTGAGACTCACACTTAGGTTTACCTAACCTAGACTCAATATCTATGACAATCATCTTAGACTCCTAAAACTATAATAAAGAATTATAACATAAGTCTAATAAATCACCACTTGAGCCCTCAGCATGTTGATTGTTGAGTCATCTTCAAGTTTTAGCTAATTCCTTGTCTTCATCAAAACATCGGCAAACATTGCTAATGCAATCCTTGACACTTTGCACTCTCAGTCTTTGCTATTAATTGAAGTGGAAACTAGGTGGTTAACGTTTATTAATTCTATCTTTTAAAATAAAATATTTTAATAATATTTGGGAATTCAATAGTAAGGCTACGACTCGTGTCGTATATAGCTTTCTACATTGAGCGTGAAACAATTACAATCATTTATACTGTCTTTACTATTTATTGAAGTAGAAAGATGGTTAATTTAAATAATAACACCCCTCTAATTAATTTAAATAATTTTTAAAATCAAATCAATGTCAAACAAACTTCTTTAAATCTCTTGATTCTCTATACTCATAGGGATACATATGAGTAAGATTATATCTTGTCAGACACTACACAAAATTAAAATATAATTTCCTCCTTTCAATAACAATAAAAAAATAAACATAAAAATTGTTTTATCAAATTAATGTTTTTTAAGGGTATGCAACGTTTTATTGCAAATGGATGCTGATACTTTCCCCGATTTGTGATCAACTCTCGAGCTTAGAACTTTTGTTCAAATACCATTTTATCCTAAATTGGACTTAAAGAGAATTCTCTATATTTTAATTGCAAAAATGCATAATGTAAGACAAATTTCCCTCTAATACTTATGTTGCCTTCTCCATTCCTAGTCACTTTTATGATTATGAAACCAAACAAGAAACAAAAAATGAATAAACTAATCTAGTTTTTCTGGATCTAAAATGGTTATTTGACAAAGAATATAACATTATCGTTGGAGATAGTATACAGAAACTCAAGAAGGAAGTGATAGCCAATCTCAATAGGCTTGGCATACTTGTAAGAAATTATAGTAATAGATATAAAAATTGCCTTCTTGTTGTCACATAACAAAAGTGACACCAAACTCAAAGAAACATGAAGATCTCGAAAATGAGTGAGTCAAATGAAGTCAGAGGTAACATTGGAGATAGCCTATTATGGTCAGATTCACAATTCGAATGAGATATTTTTTATTGTTTCTTGGAACTCCATGACATCAAATTGCAACCAAGAAATAAAGAACAACTAGAAGTGGACTAGCGGCACAATTCCCATCAAGCTAAGCTAAAAGAATAGATCAATGACACATCACGAATAAAGGTTAGTAATGTGCAATTCTTAATTTGTGAAAACTCTAAATTCTCAAAATTCACTTCTACTTGGTCATGACAATAAAAATTGAATTAAATATATACTTACTTAATAATTTCTAATGAGCAAGCTTTGTTTATAGTATATTAACTTTACATGTTAACAATTATTATAAATATGGGCACATCTAACCATTATACTCAAGTCCGATCACCAGGGTGTACCACAAATATATGACACATGACCTATCATTAATGAGTGGCCCAAATATTTTTGTATATAGAAATATATGCATATGGAGGAATGAATAGATGAATGTTTGAATAATGTAATTTTTGCATGAAAATCTGAATGAATGGAAGGAAAAATGGAATGCATAAACAAGATGTGTATGATGTCAATGCATTTTGTATTTCCCATAGGAAGGTAATACAACCTTTGTTATAATATAGGTAATTGTCATAGTGAATTTGACATATTATACTATTAAAGCCATCTTGAAATTAAATGGAACATTTATGAGCATATTAACATTACAAAAAAAAACTGTAGGACATTGAGCCCATCGACAAGTATGTGATGACTGAAAAATAACTATATTGTGAAATTAAATTATATGAAAGCAAGTTTATTACTATCATATGAAATTTATCCTAGAGCGTTGAGCCCATCCAAAAGGTACAATATACATGAAATTTATCCCTAGGGTGTTAAGTCCGTCAAAGAGTATATTATAAATGGTATTTATCTCTAAAAGTGTTGACCTCATTAAAAAGTATGTTATTGTCGCGCCCCTATTTTCGGCTGCACGACTTTGTTTAGAGTCGCCACTACATTTTATAGTTAAAAATGTAGAAAAATCTTTTAAGCCCAATTACCTTGGGCTTTTGGATTTTTGATATCCAGGTTCGGGAGTCGGTTACAAGGTAGGGAAGGTATTAGCACCCTACCCGCCTGCCTTAAGCGGTACCCTTCATTAAAATATATGACTTTATTGTTGTTATTATTATTTTGTTAAATTATTTGATTAATTAACTAATTATTATGAAGAAAAAAAATTATTTATTTTTATTATTGAGCCTGATAATATTGACTTTGGTCCTACGTACCGTACCCCTATTAAGGGGATCAAGGCTTACGTAGTTCTTGAGGTAGAAAAATGTTTGTTGGTTTAGTGTATTTTAATTAAAGAAAATATATTTTTGTTAGTAAAAAATACATATTTTGCAAGTGTTGTTTATTATTGAAAAAAAAGTTTTTATTTGGTTAATTTTTGTTATTTAGTTAATTAAGAAATTGAAATTTAATTGATTTTGAGATTTAATCGATTGAAAAGAAGCGGCGTAGCGCGACCTTTCGAAGATGATCTGAGAAGAAAGAGGCCTCCAGGGCGACCTTCTCTCCATATTTGATTAATTCTCAAAATTATTATTTTTTTTAGAAGTTCTTATTGTCATGTTTTATTTATAAAAATGTTCAACGTTTTACTAGTCACTTCAAATTATTTACAGAGAATAAACAATTTAATTAATTACTGAAAAAATCATAAAGAAATATTTGTTGATTATTATTTACCTTTCGGAATTTTCTTATTTGTTGCTAGTTATTTATCCTATAATTTATTATATTATTAATTTGTTACTGTTAATATTAATTATTGAATAAATGAAATATTTATTAATTATTTACAAAAAAAATAAAAGACATTTATTTGTTAACAACATTGTATAGTTTAACTAGTAACAAAAAAAAATAGAATTGTTAAAATATAATACCTAATTCCCTTTAGAAGTGTACAGAGTGCACTTTTGGAATTGTGCTAGTGTGTGGCGGTTATGTAGAGTGTAGGACACGTGGCATAGCCTGAGTAGATGGAGTGTTTCACACTTGATGCGCCTGGGACACGTGGCGCGTGTTGGATGGTTGGTCTGGAGGGTTTCACGGGCTGGAGTGTAGCCTTGCATGTAGGTGATCCTGCACTCTGAGAGATGGTAGAATCTGGTGCGGGCGGTTGTAGTGGAACTGGGTGAGCTGCGCATCCTGATTGGCCAGTTCCAGTGGTCAACTTTGATAGAAAAAAGTATGCAGATCCAGCGAACTTGATTTATACAGAGAAGAGTGTACTGGAACAGCAATGAGCACGCCCACACTGGATGGCTCCCACTTGGAAAATCCCACTCTTTCCCCTTTTCCACCGTGTTTTCACTTTTCCTTTTTGCTGATACTTTTTTTGCAGTGTAATTTTGAATGTTTTTTCTGGTCTTCATAGTGTTTCACCTTCTCTTTTCACATGCTTTTGTTCAACAGTGTTTTCTCTCTTTTCTCATAGTATTTCCGGTGTTTCAAGTGTTTATAGTATGTGTTTTTTTGAACCAAAAGGAGGAACCCTTTAACACTATCAAACTAATCTATTTATAGAAAAAATTAACCCTAACCTAATCCTAAAAAATTGCTAACAAAATTAATTCCCACTAACCTATAATCCCATATTAGTATGCACTCACCAAGTCAGATTTGACTTGGTGTTTTATTATTTTTATAATTCATTATTTTTTATCTTTTCATTTAATAAAAGACAATTTGAATTAGTTTATGTATTTATTTATTTTTATATCCGAATTAGTTCAAAAAAATAAATAAAAATATTTTTGAATATATCTAAATTATTTTTATATTTTCGAAAAACTAAAATAAAAAATTATTTTATTGATTATTTGGAATTTAAAAGGGATATTTAGAATATGTCTCTTATCTTATTTATTTTATAAATTCGAAATTAATTATAAAAATTAATAAAAAATCTTTTTAATTATCTTTTATTTATTTTATAATAAAATTCGAAATAATAAAAATTAAATAATAATATAATGTTGATCTTTTTTTTAGAAAAATGATTATATGTTTTTTTTAGGGTCTATTTTAATTTAATTATTTTTTTCTTATTTTTGAATTTTTGGTTAACCCAATCACCTATATTTAGGAACCTTATCAACATAAATTTGTTTTGTTTTGTTATATATTTTTATTTTTTATTTTTGAAAATGAAGCTTCTAAAAGGATATTATCATTGACTTAAATTTAATTAATTTAATAATTTCAAAAATGATTATAAAAATTTCATAAAAATAGTTTAATTATTTTAATTCATTAAATATTAAAATTTCGAAAAATACAAAAATAAATAAAATTTATTATTTTTCTTTTAAAATGTTTTGGGTCTTTTCTGGGCAGGACAAAATTGGGTGTTCACAATTATAAATGAAATTTGAGTCATATCTTGGAATTAAAATATATAACCCAACCTGACTTCAATGGTGCAAAATTTATCCTTAGGGCATTGAGGTGATTGAATGGTATATTATAAAGATTAGTTGTCTTGTGGTATAAGGACATTATAGTGCAATGACATCCTTATATCACTCTGACATGGATGACAAACTCATCTAACTTAGGCATGTTTTTAGGTGTACCTTATGAGGCTTTTAGAATGTCTAAGGGTTGCAACCATATGGTAAGATATTATGTCTTGTTTAAAGTATACTCAATAAAGTATTTAGACTTATAGGTCAGCAAACTGCATTCAATCTCAAATGAAAGGAAACAAAATATCTTGGGTTAGAAATAAGAAGAGGCTAGCCCCTCAAGTCACTAACTCGCGATTTCGGAAACAACCTAGGTGGTCCATCCAACTAACACTAGATATGACACTAGGCCAATACTAATAAAGGAGACATACCTCCTATATGAATCCTAATCACTAATATTTGAATTCATGACATGTGTGAGTTAACTCAAGCTTAGAGTATTAGTCTATGCAGAGCATACAAACCATAATTGAAAATAAAAACACATCCCTAAAAGTTATAAGAAAGATGGTATGAGTGTGTACAATTTGTAATTTAAAGCGAAAATGGAAGCACATAAATTTTTTTATTTTTATCAAAGATAATTGGGTATTCAAATTCATGCAATTAACTATTTTGGGCCTAACTCTCTTATAGGAAGGTCTCCAATTGAGTCCATGCTAACATGCCCTGATTTCTGATTGATCATCGACGATGTGACTTAGGAAGATGTAGAATTCAATTTTGACATCCTCTAAAAGATGGAGTCGTCATTACGGATATAGGAAAGTATTAGTAAATCGTCCACATTATTAAAATGGTACCCTCACTAATTGCATGGACTTTTATCCCATAAATTTATTTTCAAATTTTATTGATTAAAAAATTAGTTATTTTTTTATTTTTGTCTACTAGTGGCTCATCCTACCCATAAGTATCCCTAAATGTAATATTAAAATCAAGACTATGTAGTTATCAATAAAATGTTATTTTGTTGATGGATTTAAATTTATTTAAAATATAATTATTTTATTTTAATGGAATTAATAGTGAAGAGATGGTGTTAGTCGTAGACCTTCTTCTTGTTATTGACAAAAAGTTAAAGATGACGTGAATCATAACTGAACTATAAAAACTTCACAAATTCGTTTACGAATAAAAAAAATAAGAAATAATTTTAAATGGAAATAATTATGAAGAGATGATGTTGGTCGCGGATTTTCTTCTTGCTTTTGCAGAAAGCTAGAGACAGAACAAACCATAATCACACTATAAAAATTACATTAATTTCGTTTAGCAATTAAAAATAAATAGTCTTAAAAGAAATTAATAGCAAATAGATGACATTGATCATAAATATTCTAATCGCTCTTGGACTAGAGTTATAGACGATGCAAATTATAATCAATAATAAAAATTCATTAGTTAATTAATTAAAACATTTGTTTATTTATTATAAAAATGTATTTGAATTAAACTTTATATCCATTAAACACAATGACCTTCTAGTTTAAAAAAGATGGTAATGGTGATTATTAGAAAGTAGTTTAATGATTTGATGGTGTGAGCTCCTTTTGAAAATTTAAATGTTATGGAATAAAATAATTGAAGAGTAGAAATAATTACTAACCTATTAATTTTGCTTTCCAAAAACTTTTGATATTGTTCCTCCTTTTGTGTTGTCTTTTTCTTACTTTTTGATACTTCTTTCCTGGAATAAAATAATTGAAGAGTAGAAATAATTACTAACCTATTAATTTTGATTTCCAAAAACTTTTGATATTGTTCCTCCTTTTGTGTTGTCTTTTTCTTACTTTTTGATACTTCTTTATATCTTTATGTATTTTTGAGTGTGATCTAGTGTGTGTCTTTCTCGGGGTGTCTTGGACAACTTTTTGATTTGGAGGGAAGGAATTCATAATGACTTAATTGAATTCAAATATTTTGCACATATTTTTACTTTTAAACTAGCAAGTTACTCATGTATTTATACGAGACGGTAATTATTTATCGCATTATTAAGAATACATATTACATGTGTATTACATGGTTAAAAGCACATGTGTTATATATGAATTCATATGGTTAAAAATACGCATGTTACTTATACATTAGTATGGTTAAAACCACACATGTTACCCGTACATTCACATTGTTAAGAATACACATATTAACCATACACATATTACACGTACATTTTTGTCTCTTGGCACCAGGTTTGCAGTCCATAAAAAGAGGGTGGCATGGGATTAAGATCCATCTCTGCCTTGAATCAAGTTGTTATACTCAAGCTAGCTTGGGTAATGCAAGCCTCTAATCAGGAGTGAACTGTTTTCTATAGATCTAGGTTTCACAAGGGTTGCAAGCCCTCTGGTGCTTACATCAATTGTTTGAAATTTTAATTTGGCTGGTTGGAAATGGTATGAGAATTAATTATTGGTTGGACAATTGGTCTGGCTACCCCTTGGCTGATTGTTTGAACATTCCTGCTCATATTCACTCAAATTTATCAGCAAGGATGGCTAATTTTATTCAGGATTCCAATTGGATTATTCCAGATTGGATGGCTAGGCTCTACCCTCAGCTTGTCCATTCTATTGTCAGCATCCCCCTACCCTTTGAGGATCAAGATGATAGGCTTGTGTTGAAGCACTCATCTGATGGTGTTCTTACTCTAAAAGATGCTTATCACTTTATTAACCGAAGGGAGAGTCAATTGACTTGGTGTAAGCTCATATGGTCTTATGCAATTCCACCTTCGAAATATTTCATCATGTGGAGACTTTTTCTAAACAAAATGCCAACTGATGATAACTTGAAAAAAAAGGAGTCTGTATTTGGTTTCTAAGTGTAATCTGTGTAATGTTGTAGAGGAGTCTTCCACCCATCTGTTCTTCATTTTTTCATTTTGCTTCTTGCCTGTGGCATTGGCTTGATAATTTGACTGGGTTGGGCCTTAATAGATCTCCTCTGGCCAATATCTTGCTTTCTCTTCCTAAGCACTAGAGCCCTCAGCTTACAAAGGCAATTATTTCTTGCATAACAAACATACTTTCAACAATCTGGTTTTGCAGACATAAGATGAGGTTTGATAATCAAAAAAATAATTTACCTCAAGCTATTTGAAAGATCAAACTAGACTCAACTCTCTCTACAAATTCTTCCACCTTATGTGCAAAACCTTCTCTGCATGAATTCTCTATTTTCAGAGCTTTAAATGTTCATTGCAATCTTAGCAAAGCCCGTCTTATCACATAAGTTATTTGGTATCCTCCTAGACTTGGTTGGACAAAAATTAATACGGATGAGGCTGCTCATGGTGCTCTTGGCCATGAAGGAGGAAGTGGTATTTTTCGTGATAGTTTGGGTGCAATGAAGGGTTGTTTTGCAGCAATATTTGATATTCAAATTTCTCTCTGTGCTGAGTTTCTTGCTACCATTTTGGCTATAAGGATAGTCTTTATGAAGGGTTGGAATAATATTTGGCTTGGATGTGACTCAATATTGGTAGTGGACATGTTCAAGGGAAATAATATTTTCCCTGGGAAACTTGCAAACAAATGGAGCAAGTGATGTGCTATTATTAGACAAATGGACTTTCGGGTTTCCCACATTTTTCGGGAAGGAAATGTTTGTGTCGATAAACCGGCTGCTTTTGAAGTGTTTCAAAGGTGGACTCTTAGTGGAAAGCTACCCCTGATTTTCTGTCGATTGAGATTGTTAGAAAAAGGAATGGTTTGCCTAACTATAGGTTTAAGAACTTGTAGCTTGAATGTGTGTTTGTTCTTGGCTCTCTTGTACTGGACCTGAATCTATTTTATTAAAGTTTGGGGTGTGTCGTCACCCTTTTTGCCAAACATATAAGGAAAATACATGAGAATTTCAAATTTGAAATTTCTAATGAAAATAGGGAAATTGAAATGTGATATTATATGATTTTTTAAAATAAATACTTAAAAAGTTTGTAGAAAACAAATGGTCATACTATATAAGTCTTTTTTATTAAAAAAAACATATTTAAAAGTTATAAAATTGGAAGGGTTTTTTTAAATTCGAATTTGATTTTTTAATTATAATAAGGAAAAATTAAAATCCAAAGAATATGAATTGTGGTGACTAAAATTGAGTAATAAAAAGTATAACAAAATAAGAACAGATATACAAATTAAACAAAAAATCAATAAAAATATATTTTAAAGATAATTGGTTGAAGATAAGAAGATAGAAAAAGTGATGAGATTAAGAAGCAGTAATGAGAGGAGTGATTATATGCTTAGTAATGAGATAAAAAAAATATAGGAAAGAGAAGATCACAAATGTGTTTTTGGAGAGAAAGAAATGGACTTCAAGAACAATTTAATGTGATGTCATAGTTATTTGAATTTAGACATGAGGGAGGTGGAAGCAAGTAAGTGGAAAAAACAGAAAGTGAAAAAATATAATGTGTATTTAATTATTTAATGGACAATAAATGAAATTGCAGATAATCATGAAATAGAAAAATATGTATCGTTTTGTTCTCTATGCCGTTAAAGTAATAATGAAAATTCATTTTGCATTTAATTTAATATGTTGGGCAAGAATGAATATTGATGCATGAGAGAGAAAGTGATGTGATGTGTATGGAGATTTGTATATATGGTCTAAAAATGAAGGGGTGTATAATATAGTGTGTGAGTGTGCATGATAAATAAAATTAATGGTGCAACATATGTGTGGGAATGATATCGTGTGACAACCTGTAAATATCAGATGTATATATGTTTGGACGAGAAAAATGAATATGATTGTGACACGTGTCTAAGAGGAATAGTGTTAGGATATTTTTTTCTAATATAGTTAAATATATTTGTATCTCTATATTCATTGGTCCATTAATGACTCGGCCCATTGAACTAGTTAAATTCCAACATTTGACACATGGTTTCTTCAAATTGGAATCTTCGCATTAATGAGTCTAATAATGACTCATTAAACTGATTGAAATGCTTTATTTTTTATTTAAAAAATGAAATGTATGGCCGAAATTTATTTGAAATAGTATTTCCCCATTATTGAGTCACATTAAACCAAGTAAAACTTTTTTTTTAATTTGGAAAAGCGTATAGATTCTCCACAAACTTTATGACTTTTGTAAGTAGATACTATGAACTATTTTTCTTCTTAATAACCACTTAAATTGTATTTGTTGGTAAAATTGATCACTCCATAAAGATAGTGTTAAAATATTATTAATAAACCAAAAAGAAAGTAGTTGCCCTCAAATTCATAAGAGTATATAGCAATAGGCCCATGACTGCAACAATGCATGTTAGTTAACATTGATGACAAGAAAAAATCATTTTCAAAATAAAAATAGATTGAGAAGCCGATAAATAACTTTCAAAGTTAAAATATTATAATATAGTAATATTGGTATTTAAAAAATTTAAAATTACATAATAATGATATAACAGTCAAAATTAAAAAAAAATCAAGAGTGAGAATTTTCCATTGTTAATTATGTAACATTACCTTTATGTCAATATCAATTATAACAACTAACAACTAACAACGGTTAAAATTTAAGGTGTTATTAGGAAGAAAAAATAGCTCACTAGAGTTATTTGCAAAAAAAAAAAAACATAAGGTTTATTTAGGAGGTTTTTATAAACATTTCCCTTTTTATTTTAAAAGAAAACAAAATTAGGGAATTAATTTAAGATATATCCTACTATTATTGAGTCAAATTAAGTGGTCATTAAACTATTTAAAAATGTTTTTTTATAGGATTGGGAAATCCAATATCTTATGATTTCTCAAATTATTTTTCAAATCAAAATCTTATATTTATTATTATTTTATGGAATAAAATGTAATGAATAATATTTTTACTAAAGTAATCCGTTTTTGTTAATTGTATGTTTTTTTAATGTTTGTTACTATTTTTGTTTTAAAAGTATTGGTGGAATAAAATTGAGTGTTAACATTAATATTACATTATTAAATAGTAATTCATGCATAGCAAATCTCCTCACGTCTTCTTGTGGGTTTTCAAATACAGAGGATATATAATTTGGCAATCTTCCCTATTGTTTAGCATTATTTGCTATTTCATATTAACCAAGCCCTTGAACATAATTGTGGCAATTGGTTATATCCAGTTCATAACCAATGGGCACGAACATATGTGCAAACAAAAGGCATTGGTGCATACATCAGATAGCCCAAATATGATGTAAGGATTCGCAAGAAACACATGAATACTAGGACCTAAAAGTCACCATCTTCCTAAGCCTCCGTGAAGGTTGGGTTATGTGTGTGGAGGTTTGTACGGTGAGGTTTGGGTTAGGTGCATTGAGGTTTGTAGGGTGTGAGGGTTGGGAATGAGATCCTCTGTTTCCTTAAACTCTCTTTCTCTATCCCGTATTAGTGTTGTAGAAGAAGGAAGATTGAAGAAGATGAGAGTAAAATCAGAGAAAGAGATTGTAAATTGATTTAGAGAGATGAATTATAGAATGTGTTTTCAATGAATTGCAATTGTATTGATCAATGCCACAATGATACATGCTAATATACAAGTTTCTAAAACTGTTTCAACCAACTTAACTATCTTCTATAAATGACAACTCTCTCAACTAACTATAACTAACTCATTTGATTACATCAATTAACATTTCCTCTTAATCAAAGAGTTACTACACATGAGAGATGACATTTCTTCACCTAGTATCGAGCATTATACAACAAAAAAACAGAATTCTTAAAAGCTAAATACATTCACCATGTCTCTTAGCCTTTTAAATCTATCAACCTTGAGTGCCTTTCTCAATACATCAGCTTTTTCAACTTCTGTGGTGCAATGGAGCAACTTAACTCTACCATTTCCAACTTGCTCTCTCAAAAAGTGAAACATTGTTTCGATGTGTTTGCTCCTTCCATGGCTTATAGGGTTCCTTGCCAAGTTTATTGTTGACTTGTTATCCACCCTTAGCTCAAAATTCTCAAAATCCCCATACGTCAATTATGTGATCAGGTATATCAGCCATAGTCCTTGGCATGCAGCATTGCAGGCTGCAATGTACTCTACCTCACAGGTTGAAAGAGCTACTACATTTTACTTCCTTCAGCTCCAAGATATAGGTGCACAAAAGATATTGAACAAATACCCTGAAGTGCTCCTCTTATCCTCTTTATCTCCACACCAATCTGAGTCTGAGTATCCATAAAAACTGAATCACTTTTCTGCTTTGGTTTGGAAATAACACACCATAACATAGAGTTCCTTTCAAGTATCTAAGGATTCTCTTTGCTGCAATCATATGAGATTGTGTAGGATTAGCCATATGTTTGTTTATCACTCCTACTCTATAGGTTATCTCAGGCATGTTGTGGCAAATAAATCTGAGGCATCCGACAATTTGCATATAGAGTGTTGTATCTATAGGATTTTTCAAACCTGTTTGATTCACCTTCAAGTTTCCTTCAACTAGTGTTGATGCAGGCTTACAATTTAGCATTGCAAATATGTCTAGTACATATGTTGTGCACTTCATCTGATGCATAATGATTCCTTTCTCTGTCTTTAGTAATTCTATGCCAAGGAAGTATGCTAACTCTCCAAGATCTGTCATTTCAAACTAAGATTTGAGTTTTCCTTTCAGCTTTAGGATTTCAACCTCACTACTCTCTGTTATGACCAAATCACTCACATAGAGACAGATTAGGATTAGATCACCTGTGCATGTCAAATTCACATATACACCATGTTCCACCTTGCCCTTAGTGAAGCCAATAGATGTTAGGAATGAGTCAATTTTTTTGTTCCAAGCTCTTGGAGCTTGTTTCAAACCATACAATGCTTTCTTCAATCCTAGCCCTTTGGTTTCCCCTGCTGATGTCTCAAATCCTGGGGGCTGAGTTATGTAGACCTCTTCTTCAAGTGGTCCATTTAGGAAGGCACTCTTGACATCAAGTTGCCATAGTTTCCAACTATTCTAGCTAGCAAGAGCAATAATCAATCTAATTGTCTCAAATCTTGCTATTGGTGCAAAGACTTCATCATAGTCATAACCTTCCCTTTGCATGAATATCTTAGCCACAAGCCCTGCTTTGTGCTTAGAGACACTTCCATCAGGTCTTAATTTGACCCGATACACCCATTTGACTACTATAGGCTTCTTACCATAAGGCAGTTCAACCTCTTCCCATGTTTCATTCTTGTTGATGGCTTTGAGCTCTTCCTCCATTGCCTTAAACCATACATCCTCCTTTTGAGCCTCTTGGAGAGTAATTGACTCAGTTTCTCCTAGGAATTCTAAATGAATCAGATCACCTTCATCTATGATCACATCATCAACAAACATGTCAAACTCACTGAGCCTGAGTGGTAAGTGTCTTGTCCTTGTAGGTCTGGTTTCAGCAGCCCTGATTTCCTGACTCCTTGTTCTTGGATCAGGATTCAACTCTTCTGTGATTTCTTGATCCTCTTGCATAGGGATTAGAGTTACTGACTTGTTATTCTCAACCTTTTTAGGAAGTTCTTTCCATTAGCTCATCTCATCAAAGTAGACATCCCTGCTGAAAACTACTTGATTAGTCATAGGACTCAAGAGTTTGTATGATCCTGTTGGGTCGTAACAAACAAAAAACATTAGTTCATTCTTGTCATCTAACTTCTTTCTCACCTGATCTGGGATGTGCTTGTAGCAGACTGAACCAAACACCCTTAGGTGCTTCACTGATTGTCTCTTTCTGGTCCAAAATTATTCAGGAACTTGATTGTCAAGGGCTTGAGTTAGGCATTTATTCAGTACATAAGTTGTTGTGGTCACAACTTCACCCCAAAGATTATGAGGTAGATTTTTTCACTTCAACATACACCTTACCATATTCATGATAGTTTTGTTTATTCTTTCAGCCACTCCATTGTGTTGTGGAGTGTATGGAGCAGTAACTTCATGAATGATGCCATGCCCTTCACAAAAATCCTCAAGATCTCTTGAGGTAAACTCACATCCTCCATTAGTTCTGAAAATCTTCAAGAGTTTCCCTGATTGTTTTTCCGCCAAGGCTTTGAACTTCTTTAGATTTTCAAATACTTCACTCTTTGCTTTGATGAGGTATATCTACATCTTCCTGCTATGCTCATCAATAAAAGAGACAAAATATTTGTTTCCCCTTAGTGAGGGAACCTCAAAGGGTCCACATATATCTGAGTAAATAACATGTAATAAATCAACAACTCTGGTTTGAGTATGGTTACTAAAGGATGTCTTAGCTTGCTGGCTGGTTAGGAAACTATCATAGATTGAGTTTTGGAGTTTGATATCTAGCAGACCAATTACCATTTCTTTAGTGCTTAACAATCTAAGGTCTCTATAGTTAAGATGACCATACCTTAGATGCCAAAGTCAGGATTCATTTGAGGTAGTTTCTACATTCAAGCATTCTAAATCTACAATTCCTAGCTTGACGTGGAATGTCCCGTTGCTTAAGAGTCGAGCATGTAGGATTCTTGTCTTCAAGCTACCATAGACATCCATAACTATATCATTTAGCTCCATACTGAACCCTTTTTAATGTAATTGGCCAAGACTAATGAGACTTGTCTTCATTTCATGAACAAGCAACACATCTGTTATGTATGATTACCTGCCACTTTTCATCTTGAGAGGAATATCTAATGTTCCTTCAGTGATCATCACTCTATTATCTATAAATTTGACTTTATTTTTTTGGTTGAGTCAAAATTCACCAGCCATTCTTTGTGCCTAGTCATGTGGTTGGAGCCGCCAAAGTCAAGATATTAGTTGTCATTCCCTCTGATTTTGTAATCTGTTGTCATCATGAGTTGTACAACCTCTTCATCTAAATCATCATTTTCTTCCTTGACAAGATTTGTTTATGATTCTTGCTTTCTTTGATATTGGTTCTTGCTAGGTGCTAAAAATTCAGTGGAGTAATGCCCAAGCTTGTCACAATTGTAGCACCTAACCTTCTTCTTATCAACTTTCCTCTTCTAGCCTTTGAACTGCTTACAACCATTCCTCATATTGAACAATTCTGGTTGTTCAGTATTGTAGTTATAATTCTTTCTTGCAATGCCTTTCAAATTAGGGTATCTCCCTTGATTCTTGCTTGAAGTCTTTACACAAAATGTCCCTTTCTTTGATGTCTACATTTGAAGAGTCTGGTGTGAGGATCTATATGTGATCCTCTCATTAATCCTTTGTTCTTGGGCTTCAAGTGACTTTTGAAGCTCCTCAATCTTCATGTTTTCAACTCTTCCTAATTCCTCAATGGCCACCACTACATAATCAAACTTCGGGGTCACTATTCTTAGGAATTTTTCCACAATGGTTGCATCATCCATCTTCTCACCACAAGCCTTCATTGCGTTTGTGTGTGTGATCAACCTAGTGAAGAAGTCATCAACTCTTTCACCTTCTTCCATCAACATGAGTTCATATTTCCTTCTCATGGTTTGTAGACGAATTTTCTTCAATTGTGCAACACCATCATAGTGTTTCTCCAACACATCACATGCTCCTTTGCTATTGCAGATCCTACAATCTTTTCAAAGTGGGCATTGTCCAGTGCTTGATGAAGAAGGCATATTGCTTTGTAGTCCTTTTTCTTGTTTTGTTTATGTGCATTTCTATGTGCCTCGGTGGCTCCTTCTTCCAAGATTGGAAACCCCTCTTCCACGATATCAGCTACATCTTGATATCCAAAAATGGCCTTCATTTGTATGCACCATCTACTCCAGTTCTTGCCATCTAGTACAGGTAGAGTTGTGGCAAAATTTCTTGATGATTGAGCAATATGTTTCATGGAAATACTTGATCTTCTTGCTAGCTCTTGATACCAAATGTTAATATTGTAGATGATGGAAGATTGAGGAAGATGAGAGTGAAATCAACGAAAGAGATTGTAAATTGATTTAGAAAGATGAATTAGAGAATGTGTTTTCAATGAATTGCAATTATATTGATCAATGCCTCAATGATATAGGCTAATATACAAGTTTCTAAAACTGTTTCAACCAACTTAACTACCTTCTATAAATGACAACTCTCTTAATTAACTTTAACTAACTCATTTGCTTACACCAATTAACATCCTAGACCCATCAGTGCCTCCGTGAAGGTTGGGTTATGTGTGTGGAGGTTTGTAAGGTGTGAAGGTTGGGTTAGGTGTGTTGAGGTTTGTAGGGTGTGAGGGTCAGGAACAGGATCCTCTGTTCCTTAAACTCTTTCTATCCTAGACTCATCAGTATTTACCAACAAATAAAAAATAATATTTTATTTTTTTATAAAAAATATTACATTGAATCCATATGTCTAGATGTAAGTTGACGAGACAGGGTTAAAACACGAAGTTAGGATAGAGTTAAGGACACTATGTTGAGAGATGTGATTTGCATCTGTGAAAGTTAGGTTAGGTGTGTTGAGATTTGTATGGAGTTAGGGTTGTGTTATTTATTTTATTAAACTATTCATTTGTCAAAAGGTCAAATGTACTTAGTGCTTAACACACTCAATCTTAAAAACAAACAATATGTTACTCAAATGTTATAATGTCTCATTTGATCCCAAAAATATTAAAAGGTCCAAAGTTCAATTCATGTAAGTAACATTTGTTGGAAGAGATAGTCACAAACCAAAAAAATGCTAGTTCATTATCAATAGAATGAGGCAATACCCTTTATTATACCAAAAAAATGAATAAAATAATATTTTTCTATTATATGGAATGCTTTATTTTTATTCATTTTCTGTTTTCACTTCTTCAACAACTCCTATGATAAAGCTTTTTCGAGATGATTCCTTCATTCAAATGATATCCTCCAATATTTATTGGATGCATATCAACAACTTTGCTAACCACTATTAAACAGCTGTCTTTGTATAATTAATAACTTCATGGAGATTTAAGGTACAGTTCTAATTATAGAGTCATAAGGCTGTGAATGGATGACTTAAGAAGTATAATAATAAAGAATATTAAGAGTTCAAATTTTATCCACCACAAAATATTAACATTTACTTATAAAAAATGTAAACTTCTAATTCTTAAAGCTATGATAGTATTTGTATATACAAATATTTCATCACATAGATAACGGTATAATATTTAAGATTAGGAGTGGCAATGAGATGAGTTTGGATGTATTTGGATTTGCATCCTAATAGATGAATAGAAAACTATACAATAATCTATATAAATGCATCACATCACATTTTTAAATTATTCAATCCACCCATATCCAATGGATTTCAATCCATCCATTCTATTCATGTATCCATTTTAATGGATTGGATATCCAACCCACTTTTTTTTTTTAATTTGAACAAAACAATTTTAATAAAGCAATTTGAAGGAAAATAAATTCTTTTAAAAATTATTATTTAATAAATCATTTTTAAATATCATTTTAAAAAAAATAAAAAGTGTTTTTTTAAAAATTACTCTTAAAAGTGATTTTTTTTTTAAAAACACATTTTAAAAAATCATTTTCTTAACAAACACTTTTAAAAATTGCTTTTTTGATAAACACTTTAAAAAAGGTGAATTTGTGAAGCTTTTTTATAAGCACTCTTATAGGCAAGAATCTCTGGCGCAACATAATTGGCAGGGGTGTAAAAGTTCGGTTTGGTTTTTGATGCAATTTAGTGACTGAACCTAACACAAAGATACGGTTTGGTTCTACTCGATTAACCGTAAATTGTATTTAGGCACCAAACTGAACCGTTCATTAACGGTTATTTTTTTAACTTATTTAAAGAAAATCCTTTAAGAAATAGATGAACAAACTTTGCAAGGTATAGAATCAACTAAATGAATACTAAACACATCAATAATAAAATATTTTATACTCTTTCTAGTAAAATAATAATAATTCAACATCTCAACGCACTACAAATTTGAAATTTTAGTCCACAAAATCTTCGACAACGTTCAACAAAATTTAAGAATAACAAATTTGGTATCCAACAATAACACCTAATACTCAACATCATTAGTAATGTCCTCAAATTCTTCTTTTATTTTCTTTTAGTTCCTTAATTTCTTTATTTAATTAATTTCATCTATGAATATTAACAAAATGTATACTAGTTTTTTAGTTTTCTTTCTATCATCTCAATGGATAATAGAGATAATAGATATTTAGGTTTGTTAAATAATTTATTTTTTCTATTTGCGTCTTATTTATAACATATATGTATTAATAATTCTAAATTCTTAATCATATTTTATCTTCTAACTTTAAAGCTTAACCATTTAAATATAAAATAAAATTATTTTTTAATATGTGGTTCGGTTCTAACGGTTCCAAAATTTATAAACTATGAACCAAACCAAACTCAAAAGGTTCTAAATAAAAAAACTGAACCGAATCGAACCAGATTTTTTGGTTCAGTTTCATCGGTTTCAGATTTAAACCGGAACCGCTTACACTCTTAATAATTGGGACTTCCATAAGTTATATGCAACAGTTCATCATCCTAAAATATTTCATTTTGTTATTATGTTATCACATTAGTCAATTACAAAAATGATATATTTATACTTTACAGTAAGATGTTGGGGTAAAGCACTAAGGCCAAAATTGTTTATACTTTTTTGATAAGCACTTTTTAAAATCACAATTGCAATTTTCAACTTTTGTAAAATGTGTGTAATTGTACTTAGAAAGGTGAGAGAGATTTTTTATATTAATATTGAATTAATTGAAAAAAAATTGTTTTTATTTTTAATTTTTTTGGATGGATTGGATATCCATCCAAATGGATATACCCATGAATATCCATTGGATATAATGGATGGATTTGAATCCATCTATTATCAACATTATCCATTGAATTATAGGATTTGGCATACCTCGGGCTCATATTAGTGATGGAGGATAACATTTTTGCAATTCACAACTGGAGAAGATCTTCAAAATTATGGGGTTAAACACAAGGTGGCATCATCCTACCATCCGCAAACAAATGGAAAGAGGAGGTATCCAATAGAGAGATAAAAAGGATCCCAGAGAAAACAGTTTCAACAATAAGAAAGGATTAGTCTCTACGATTGGATGATGCACAATGGGCTTATAGGACGACATTCAAGGCTCCTAGTGGATTATCCCATATCAGCTAGTCTATGGAAAAGCATGTCATCTCCCAATGGATCTTGAACATAAGGCATCTTGGACTCTTAAATTCTTCAATTTGAATCAGAAGGCAACCAGTGATAAAAGGAAGCTGGAATTGCAACAATTGGAAGAGACGAGTCTCGCTGCATATGAGTCCTCCAAGTTGTACAAGGAAAATATCAAAATGTACCACAGCCAAAAGATCCGTAAAAATGATTTTCAGTCAAGTCAACGTGTGTTGCTATTTAATTCCCAGGTGAAACTATTTCCTAGAAAACTCAAGTCAAAATGGTTAGGACCCTTCCTAGTTAAGGAAGTCTGGCAAGGCAAATCGCAAGTGCACGATTATGTCGTCAAGTAACAAAATATCAATCCCACAAGGACTAGAAAACTCCTTTAATTATAACAATTAATTTATCCTTAACTCAAATAGGAATTAGAAGTGAATTTAGAACAATTGAATAATTGACAAGAATAATTATGAAAATAGTAAAAAAAAGATTGAAATCTAATTTAGGAATAGTTCTCAGGATAAGGGTTACTACCTTTACACTAGCAAATCTTTGTTTTGCTCCTTTTCATGAACTTTAAGTTGTGAGGGTGAATTAATCTTTGATATGTGTCATCCTCTCTCAAGCTCCAATACTTTACTCAATTGAAGGCACGCCTACTCTCGTGGTACGGTTATCAATCAAATCCTTTACTTGGATCTTTCTATCCAATCGCTTCATAGGAATCCAAGGTGAATTCCAAAAACCCCAGAGAATCCTAATACTACTCTCGTGAATTAGGATTCTAGTTTGAATAACTGAATGGTCAGATAATTGGGTTCACCTCTCGGTCCTTCCCCAATGTATCTAAGAGGTGTAATTTGTTGGCCATACAACTCACACGAATAAAACTCAATTTAATGATTCAAATCACAACACTCAATGAATGTTGGCCATACAACTCACACGAATAAAACTCAATTTAATGATTCAAATCACAACACTCAATGAAATAGAAGTAAGAAAAAATATTTATTGAATGTAAAATAGCATACCCCAATCATAGAAACAAAAGGAATTACTCACTCATGATGGAGAAGAGAATTCCAAATTCTAAATTAGAGAATTGTAATGTAAAGTGTAAAGTTGTAAAGTATTTTTCATCCTTCAGAGAGAAACCTTATTTATCTAATTACAAAATATAAAAAATAGGAATATAATATAACATCTATGACCTCTTTTGACCCTTCAATTTGTCTTCGTATAGCCTCAACACTGAACTTCATCTTCTTGCACCAAATCTCTACTCTTTTTGGCTTTAATCCATCCAAACTTCACAACATAGCCAAAAACTTCCACTCAACCCATACAAAGAGAAAAAAAGTTAAAAGCAATCCTAAAGTCCTAATTATGTCTTAAAATGTAAATTAAATGCAATGCAAATGTAGCATAATTTCACACTCGTTCCCTCAAGCTTATCTCTTGCTTGTCCTCAAGCAAGTATAATGTCTAACTTTCACAATTATGTATAAATGATGATATAGAAACATGACCCAAAATAACAAGCAATCTCATGTTAGTTTTTGGGTCATAAACAAGACAATCATAAACAAATTTAATTTAAGCTTAGTCTTTGGGTCATAACAACTACATGAATTAGGGTCACTCTTCTCTCATCACTCTTATGTGTTTAAATGTTAGTGTTTCGCTCATAAATTTTCATGAAAGTAAATTACCATAGGCTTGATTATAGACCAAATCGCCATTAACTGTATTTGAAGACATGCAAAAATCAAGAGGTCTTTAGTTGGTTGTAGTGGGGCCAAGGTGAATGACTTAAGGTGGGATAGTCAAAGAAAGGATACTTCAAAAGGCTTACAAATGTTTCCCGAAATATTTAAACTTTTTAGACATCTGATGGACGCATTGAAATTCTCTTAATATGCATTACTTTATCATATGATCTTTTTTCAATCAATCTTTCTCCTTACAACATACATTTTTTAGTCCTTTCTTTTTTAGTATACTTTGTATTTATTTATTTTATTTTATTTTTATTTTTTTATTTTTTTGTTGAGATTTTCTAAAAGAGAAGGGATGAAATTTATTCATTTATTTATTTTCTTCCTCACCTTTTTATGGATTCTTTCATCACACATGACCTTTTCACATTTCTCATTGCTTCAACCAAACATCATAAATTACCTCAAACCTTCATTTGAGTAGCTATGAAAAATCATTAAAGTCCAGGCTCAAAAGTGGGAAACTAATGAGTTTTCAATGTTTATAGCAAGTGGTTGAAGGTCGAAAGAAAAAGTCCTAATTGCCTCTATCATATTAATGCATATAGACAGACTTCAATCTTAAAACGGTCACAAATCAAGTTTTAGAATGTACAATCATAGAAAAATATGGACTCATGAAAGAAAGAAAGGTTTTATGCAATTGTCAATTCAAATCAGAACCCTTATTGCGTTTGGCCCAAGTTTCTCACATTTGGTATATTCAGTAGAAGTTATGAAACAAAGACCTTTATTTAACCAAATTTAATTCACAATTGTCAAATCTAATATCTTTCATGTTATTATTTTATCAAAAGTTTTTTCTTCTTTAGTGGGGGTCACAGATCAACAACTATTATTCATGCATACTTTTTCATTTAAAGAACAGACACACAACACATAGAACAAAGCAGAGAATAGAGGAGATATGAAACATATGCGAAATACATGATAATATGAATATTCAACCTAAAAGAAAATTAAAGTCTATATGGTATACATGACATGAATGAACTATCTAAATGCAAAAAAACCCTCAAGCTTAGAAATTTACATTGTCCTCAATGCAAAAATTTAAGTAATAAGAGAAAGAAAAAAAAAACTCACGAGTAAGGTAGGAAGTGTCCTTAACTCATGTGCCAATTATAAGTGGTTGACTTCATTGGGTGTAGAGGAAGTATCTGCAAAAGAAGAGAAAAAGGTCCCAAATGGCCCATATGTTCTAGATGGACTAGGTGCAAACATCCTATTTGAATGAGGCAACTAATAGGCATTGTCGTGTTAGCACTTTTCCATGTAAATTTTGTTATTTTATTTGTGTAGATTTTATGATTTTTTGTGTGGCCGACACTATATACATCCCCCTACAAATGCTCCAAACTGAGGGAGGCACTAAAGCCGACACTAAAATACTAAAATTAATGGTTCAAGGAAAAATGTACCTCCAACGCGGGTTGCCTCCCACGAAGCGCTCGTTTAACGTTATTAACTTGATGATTGATCACTGCGCATCATGCAGGATCCCATGAACGCATACCCAATGGTGGAGGTAGTATTTTTACTTTCGTTTTAGGTGTTTTCCCTTTCTCCCAATTATCAGATTTAGGTATGACTCTCAAGCTCGCCTCATGCGGGTTTTAGGGGAGTGCTGAACTTGCATTTATAGATTCACTACCCTCAACCACTTCCTCATCAAAATTTGAAGTGTCACCTTCCACCATGATTCTCTCTAAGTGATTCTCATATTTCACTTTAGGCACTTCCTCCTTCACTACTTGGTTCAACATATCAATCCCGCAACTCGAGTCCTCAAGAGAAGGTTGTTTAATAGATTTAGCAAAATCAAATTCAACATTTTCATCCCCTACACTTAAAGAAAGTCTTCAATTTTTAATATCAATTATAGCACCAGAGGTAGCCAAAAATGGTCTATCTAGTATGATTGGAATTTTTGCATCTTTCTTTCATATCTAGTATTACAAAATATGTTGGAATGTAAAACTTCCCAACTTTGATAGGAACATCCTCCAAGATGTCTATAGGGAATTTAGCTGACTTATCCACTAATTGAAGTGATATAGTAGTGGATTTTAGTTCACCCACGTCCAATTTTTTACACACGAATAAAGGCATGAGGCTCACACTTGCCCCTAAGTCACATAAAGCACGGTCAAAAATAGTGTTACCAATTAAACAAGGGATAGAGAAACTACCAGGATCTTTTAGTTTTGGAGGCAATTTGTTTTGAATTAAATCACTGCACTCCTCAATTAAAGCAATTGTTTCGTAATCCTCTAGTTTTCCCTTTTTAGATATAATGTCCCTAAGAAATTTCATATACGCAGGTATCTCCTACAATGCCTCACTGAAGGGCAGTTCGATATATAATTTCTTAAGGATATCTAATAATTTCCCATATTTATTTTCTAACATCGTTTTTGCAATTCTATGGGGAAAAGGAATTGGTGGTACATATGGTGGTGGAGCTACATACTTAGACACATTTTCAGAATTTTGTTCCTCTTCATGGAATTGTATCTCAGTATGTTTCTCTCCCACTTGTATATCATTCTCAATTCGTGGAACATGATTGAGTTCCTTCTCACTCCTTAATTGGATAGCCTTACAATGTTCATTAATTGGATTTTTCTCTGTCTGTCCTGGAAACATCCCTATTTGCCTATTAAAGTTGCTAGCTTATTAGGTAATTTGTGTTTCTAACATTTGTCCATGAATGGTTAGGTTTACTATCTTAGAATTCAAATCATTTAACATATTTGCAACATTTTTATTAATCATGAATTGATCCTCTTGAAATTTATTAAGGTTAACAAGTAATTTTTCTTGACCTTCAATTATTGTTATAAGAGTGGGATCAATATGAGAAAATCGTACCTGTGAAAACTGAGTTGTAGGTTTCCTATTACCTTGTTCATCCTAATGTTGATGATCTAAAGTGTTGTTGCTTCTCCAGGAAAAGTTGGGATTGCTCTGCCCGTATGGTGGGTTGAATTGTTGTCCAATCCTTTCCTTGTTGTCATAGTAATTATATGATTTAGGTTGTTCATTGGCCCAAGCTCCATGTACAGGTTGAACAATTTTTTTTGCATTCAAACCATTCATGCCCTTTTGTTTCACACCTCTCACATGTTGCAGTAGAGCCAATAGCATTAGCATGTTACTTTTCCAACTTTCCAAACCTTTGAGAAAGGTTCTCTAGCATGGAAATTACCTTCTCCATCTGATTGCATGAATATTGTGCACCAGAGTCTCTTCTTGGATGGTGTCTCCTCTCATTCGCCCATTAATGATGATTGGAAACTACATTCTCTATGATCTTTGAAGCAATATCAATTTCGTTGCACATAAAGGCACCACCTACTGAAGAGTCCAACAATAATTGTGATGGAAAGTCTAGTCCACTATAGAAGTTCTGAAGCAATATCTATGGTGGAATACCATGATGAGGGCAAGCTTCAGTTAGCTCATTTAATCTTTCCCATGCTTAAACAATTGACTCCCCATCCTTTTGACTGAAGTTCTGGATAAGGTGCCTATAATGCACAGTTTTGGAAGGAGGAAAATATTTATTGAGAAAAGCATCCTCCAAAGTTCGTCATGTTGCTTGAATTTCAGCATTTTGATTCCTTAGCCACGTCTTAGCACTATCTCTAAGGGAATATGGAAACATGCGGAGACAAATGACATCTTCAGAAGCCTTATGAATCCTCATTGTCTCACAGAATTCAAGAACTGGTCAATATGGGCATTCAGATCTTCATAAGTTCCTCCTCCAAATTGGTTTTTCATCACCATTTGGATCAAAGCAAATGGCAAATAAAAGTTCTCTGCCTCAATAGTTGGACGGATTATTCCAGTACGTGAACTACGAGCATTAGGGGCCGCATAGTCGTGAAGTGGTTTTTTGTCTCGTTCAACCATTGTTTGTAAACGCGCACATCTTTCTCTCGTTCTTTCTCTTTGTTGCATTCTTCTTCTATAGAAAGTCCTTCCTGACTATGAGTAGTAATTTGAACTTTGCATTAACCAAATGAGCAACTTGCATAGGTACCAAGAAAAAGGAAAGTGTGTAATACACTAGAGTAAAGTAATGAATTAATTTAGAATTAAAGAAATTTTGACACAGTCCCCGGCAGCAGTGCCAAAAACATGATAGAGCAAATCACAAGTGCAGGATTATATCGTCAAGTAATAAAATATCAATTCCACGAGGACTGGAAAACTCCTTTAATTAGAACAATTAATTTATCCTTAACTCAAATAGGAATTAAAAGTGAATTTAGAACAATTGAAAAGAATAATTATGAAAATAGTAAAAAGGGATTGAAATCAAATTTAGGATTAGTTTCCAGAATAATGGTTACCGCCTTTACACTCGTAAATCATTGTTTTGCTCATTTTCATGAACTTTAACTTGTGAGGGTGAATTGCTCTTTGATATGTGTCATCCTCTCTTGAGCTTCGACACATTTACTCAATTGAAGTCGCACCTACTCTCGTGGTACGGTTATCAATCAAATCATTTACTTGGATCTTTCTATCCAATCTCTTCGTAGCAACCCAAGGTGAATTCCAGAAATCCTCGAGAATCCTAATCCTAATCTCGTGAATTAGGATTCTAGTTTGAATAACTGAATGGTCAGATAGTTGGTTTCCCAATGTATCAAAGAGGTGTAATTTGTTGGCCAGACAAATCATACGAATAAAACTCAGTTTAATGATTCAAATCACAACACAAAATGAAATAGAAGTAAGAACAAATATTTATTGAATGTAAAAAGGCATAGCCCCAATCATAAAAACGAAGGGAATTACTCACTCATGATGGAGAAGAGAATCCAAATTCTAAATTAGAGAATTGTAATATAGAGTGTAAAGTTGTAAAGGGTTTTTCGTCCTAGAGGGAAAACCTTTTTTTATCCTAATTACAAAATATTGGGCTAAGCCCAACAAAACAAAACAAAAAATTGGAATATAATATAACATATATGACATCGTTTGGCCCTTCAATTGGTCTTCGCATAGCCTTAACACTGAATTCCATCTTCTTGCCCCCAATCTCTATTATTTTTGGCTTTAATCCATCCAAACTGCACAACATAGCCAAAAACACTCGCTAAACCCGAACAAAGAGAAATAAAAGCTAAAATCAATCCTAAAGTCCAAATTATGTCTTAAAATGCAAGTTAAATGCAATACAAATGTAGCATAATTTCACACTCATCAAAGTCGAATTGCATGGAGCGATCAAATTTCAAAATCCAGCATCTCAAAGTAGCTAGATAGTCAATAGCCAAAGATTGAAACCTTACCTGGGTGATGACATCAAGCGGCTCACCACAATCATCAACTTGTCAAATGCTTAAAAGAATAGGCGTCGAGCTAATGACGTTAAACAAGCGCTACCTGGAAGGCAATCCAACTTTTATGTTTTTGTTTTGCTTTACTTTTGTATCCCATGTTGTTTTCTATTGTATATAAATCAGTGCGTATAGTTTGATGTACATAATCTGTGTGAGAGTGAGTGAAAAACAGAAACTTTTGTGTGCATAGTTCAATTTTCTTGGGTTTTAATGGGTATTTTTCGCCCAAGCGAGCCAGACTCGCTCAAGCGACAAAATGGCCAATTTTGGGCCAATCTTGTTGCCTCGCTCTCGCCCAGGTGAGAGTCCCTCGCTCAAGCGAGGGAAACAGGTCAAAACCCTGAGATTCTTGCCCAAGCGAGTCTGCCTCGCTTAAGCGACAAAAGGCACACACTCATTGCTCAACTCTCGCCCAAGCGAGAGTCCCTCGCCCAAGCGAGAGGGAACAAGTTGGTTTTTAAAAAGGGGGATAAAGAGCCAAACCTTTTATTTCTCCCTTCAAGAAAAATGAGTGGAGAAGACAAAAAATCTTCTCAATAGCTCTCAAGCTTATTTCTTCACCAAACTCGTGCATACACTCGACATTTGCATCATGAGCCAACAACTGTAAGTACATATTGGCTCTTCAGCTCTTCACTTCACTTGGTTTGTTCAAATATCTTCCTATTTGTGCATTGGGAAAAATTCTACTTGTTGTAGGCACATTTAGGTTAGATTAGGAGGTTCTATGTGCTACATTGTCTTATTGCTTAATCATTGTGATGTTATTGTAAAGCCATGAGTGTTACCACCAAGGAACCTGGGGTTTCTAAGTGGGAAATCCAAGTTTACTTCGTGAACTTGGCACTCATGTGCTTCGATTTGGTTATGGTTATTATAATGATTTTAGGGCACTTAGTATGTAGCCATGATGTAAATTGTGTACAATTTCCAAGAACTTAGTTTAATTTTGTTTTGTTTAGGAACTTACATGTGTTTATGTCAATTGCAGAATAAGAAACATGAAAAAGAGGAGAAAAATGAGAAGTTTGAGGTTTTGGAACACTGCTCCTCTCGCCTAAGCCACAGCCTTGCCCAAGCAAGAAGAATGCCCTTCGCCCAAGCAAGGGGACTATTGCTCAAGTGACAAAAGAAGGAAAAAATGCATAAATCCCTGCCTATCCCTCGCCAGGAAAGGGACTGTCGCTCAAGCAACAAATGAAGAAAAAAGAACATGTTGCCCTACCTGGTCCTCGCCCAAGCGAGGTGTTCATGGCTGAAAGTAATTATTTCTCTCGCTCAAGCGAGAATCTCTAGCTTGAGCAAAAGACTAGAAATCTGGAATAGATATAGGCAATTACGAAAATCAAAAGGAGTTATCCAACCATTTTCCAAGCTTTTTCCACACGATTTTAGAGAGAGAAACACTAGAGAGGAAGAGAGAAGTCATGGGAACGACGTTAGATCTATAATTTCTCGTAAATTCTGATGATAAGAGTGTTGTAATGACAAGGATGAGTGGCTAGTTCTTCAGTGTTGAGATTGAAAATGTAATTTTCTAACCTTTGTACTCCTGGATTCAATTCTTTAATGTATTTAGTTATTTGATTTTGCGAAGTTTATTTCACGCTTAATGCTTGAATTTACTTTGCTACTGAACTCTTGATCTTAGATCCAAGTTTAACTAGGAAGTTGAACTTGGTATCGAATCTGGTTTATCTTCCTTGATACATCGTTGTTCTACGAATGAACAATGATGTATGAATTGCTTTTATATTAAACTTAAGGCTAGATAATTGGTTAAATATCAAAGGAATTGGTATTTGAGTAATTATCTAAGGATTTTGTACTCAAGGAATTGATACAAATGATTCAAAAAAAATGTGCATCAAAATATGTAATTTCACAAGTTATTCAGAATTGAATCTAAGGATTGCAAAAGGAAAGAAAGATGAACTACAATCCAACGCATTTAATGTTATAGTTTAACTTTTACATTTTTACAACTTTATTCAAAAATCAAACAAATATCAAAATCTTAAATCTTGTAAATATATACTCAATCTACTCCTTCAAGAGTTAGTATAAATTCACTCTGCTCTATGAGGACGATATTCCAGTATTTACTGAATTTTGTTACTTGAACGATACGTTTCATTTGTCGTACCAAAAATACCAAACACTATTAATGTGCCAACATGCCAAGCCTTGTTCGTGCCAGCAAGATACGTTAAGCCAAAATTGTATGTGTCACTGACCGTGCAATACACTATAGCACAGGCACACTTGCGACAATCAAGGCGCACTAGAATGCTAATGCATAGCTGGCCAAGACCTGCCATGGCACATTTGCCAGGCCATGCCGAGACCTGGCTAGTGACCCATGCCAAGGCCAAGCACACTCATGCCAAGGCCAAGCACACCATTCAACAAACACCTTGCATATGCTAAAGGAGATTACTTCATCACCAAACAACAATATTTTACATGATTAGTTTAATTAAATGAGATGTTTTTGATAAGTAACTAAATAGGATTATACTACTGTAATTGATTAATGAAAGGATTAAAGGTTGTTATTGCGTAAATGGCAATTCAGTTAGAGGTGTTATTACTCACCTTCTATGTTTGTATCTTTTTGTATCTTTCATTCATTTTAATCAATAACAGAATTTCAGCTTTTAATTCATATCATTTCAATCTCACTTTTCTTCATTTCTTACTTTCTTCTCTCCAGTCTCAAGTGTTCTTGAGTTTTCTTGTTTCCATTGACATGGCAAGTCATGTTTTGACAATGACCCAAACATGACACTCAAACTAGCAAGGGCCTTGAATGATTTGGACGAATAGAAAATTTATAGTTTTATCCTTGTATCTAACATCTTTTGGATGAATTTATTGTAATAATAATATATACTTATACAAAAAAAACAAGTTATCCTCTTTTATAAAGTTCCCATGATTATAATATCAGTTTCTAGGTATATCAATTCGTATTGCTTATATATATGATAAAATATCTACCATGTAACACTAAACACATAATTAATCTGTATGCTTAAAAAATATAAAATTCAACCATGAGGATTATGAATTTGTAAAATTAGTTATATTTCCTTCAAAGCACTATTATAAAGCATAGACAGGTCAAATAAGATATGATACCACCCACATTAAATTTTGTTATGATAAAATATTAAAAAAACATGTGTATCCCACGGGGATTATCAGGTGATAATATTGAAATTTGGATTATTATATGTATTTTCTTTAAAAATTATAAATAAATGATAGGTAATATAGAGAATATATAAATATTTATATTATTATAAACATTATGATCTTCTTACAAACTTATGCTTAAGATGTATTAAATTTTCAAGTCTCCTATCTACTAAGGATGACAATATGATAGGGAAGAGAGGATTAAGAATTATCTTCATTAATGAAGAAACAAATATTTGATTTTACTTATATTTTTAATAACAAAAATGTTATTCTATTATTAATAAAAGAATAAAAATATCTTATCATGTTATGTTTTTTTATTACTTATCTTTCCATTAATAAATAGAATCCTTATTAAGAAGAGAGATGTTGGGTCATTTACTTCTAATCTTATTCCCGTTTCCGGGAGAATTTTCTCACTATCCCCAGTTTTCAGTGACCCCACGGACCTTAGAAAATTAGAATTTTTTTGGTAAAATATATTATGATAAGGAAAATGTGATAAAAGTTCTGAATACTTGATGCATAATGCATAGATCAAAACAAGATAAGTTTATGAAGTTAAAAGAATAATATAGAAACACCCAAAAACATGTCCAAATTCAAATATCAACCACCAAATTCAACCCTTTAACTGATCCCACCTCATCCCAAAATATCCTAGGGAAGAATTTCGCCCCCTTCTCCATCCCCATAGAGAAAAGAACCATGTTCAAGGGCCCCAAATGGGGTAGTTCGGCGAGGATCCCAAAAGACTGGTCATTCTTTGAAGAAAGACAAAGGTCTTTAGTTTCTCAATTTTTCAATAAGAACTTCAAAGCACAAGATAACTTATTTCTTTAGTGTTTGTCATGTGTCTTATTTTCATTCCATCAAACTAAGTAGATTTAAGGAGATAATGTTAGAAATTATTATAATTTCTAATTAAGGTGAATATCATATATTTGATACAATGATATTAGCTATTTATTTTTGGGGTTACATTATAAGTGATCTAATTACTGACACCCCTTAGATTTCTAAAAAGGTTATAACGGATATGGGCTTAATGGGTGGATACCCATCAGGTTAACCCATAGGGGATAACCAAATCAAATTTAAGAAGGTTATGGTCCCCAATACACCAAATCAAATTTAGTTTTCTCCCTCTCCCCATCAGAGTGAAAACACAAGTCCCAAGAGGAATCAAAGATTTGGTTGAGGAAGGCCATCATACCACATCTCTTTCAGAAACGTGGATCAAAGGTACACATCCAGGAACATGGATTCAGGTATGATACTGTACCCTTTGATTCATAAATGTGTGTGAGAATCATTAAATTCAAGATCCTAGGATTGGTATTTCACTAATCATAAAGGAATTTCCAACAGATAAATTATCTCATAATACGAGGTGATACTTTATTTCCTTTTTCAATTCACTTTAATATATGGATTAATGACTTAATAAATTGAGTAAAAAAATATATGGAATGAAAATATGTAAGTTTTTTGTAGTACCAAAGATATTTCTTCCTCTTTGGGTAAAGAATTAATCTATTTTTCGAGATGTCTGACTGCCCCACTCAACAAATATCGCTTACTGAAGTCAAATCGTTGACCTTTTAGTAATCATGAGGATGTAGCAAAGTCTTGCACAACTAGATAAATACCTTGATGATTTGAGGTTTTGAATATGAGTTTTATTATATTATTTATGCCATGGAATATTTCCAGTTAACACAAGAAGTTATTGTTACAGCAGGTGATGATAATAAGAAGTAAAAGTGAACGTGTTCACTCTATAAGAAGTATAAAATCATTCATAATACTTAGAAATGATTTTCATTTCGTTATATTCATTTTTTTATCTATTTTCTCTCATGTCAACAATTTTTTTGATTGAAATTGAAGTGGATATTTTATTGCATTGATAAACTATTAAAGTGTTAAAAGTCTTCCCATCACTGAGAAAGTTGAGCTTATTTATTTGATAAGCATCTAAGTCAATAATCGGTAGTTATCACAATGAAAGGAACGTTGGAACAGTAGTTCCTGATTCAGTGGTGACGTTGAAGTTTTGTAACATTCATGGTTACTTGCAACATTATTCAATACGATCCAATAAAGTCAAAAACGTGCAAAGATGTTTCAAAACTTGATATTTTTAATAAAAAAATAACACTCTCCAACTTATTTTGACAACATAATCAATTATTTGTTTTGTATATAAAAAAGAATTATAATACACCATTAAATGGACATAATTTTCAATTTTAATTTAATAATTCTGCAAAACTTGATTAAGTGATAGGAATGATTATTACCTTGGAGGCTTGGACTATGACTACATCAATTTATCTAGTATTCTATTATGCATACAATAATTGGGTAATTTATATTGAAATCATATTTCTACACGTCAACATTTGTGCATACAGTAATTGTATTACTGTAAGGCATATACCGTATAATAATTGGGAAATTTATATTGAAATCCTATGGTTTACACACTTCAAAATCTGTGCTATATCCTAAATTTATGTGTATCTCAAGGGTATATGCTGATAAAGTTTTACAAGGAAAACTGTTATCATGGTGTATTTTCAAACCTTCTATATTAAGAAACATAACTCTTAACATTATAGGGAGTCAATGGTATGATGATGAGGTAAAAGTTTAAGAAATGAAGTGCAGTAACCAGTTGGATAGGGTTTTTTTCAAACTATTAATCAGATTGGGTTGGTTTTTGCTTACGCAGTAGCGTTGACTATGGCACTGCTTGCCGTAGCGCCTCCCTTAATCCTTCTTTTATTTTAAAGGTTGTCTTTTTGAAAGAAAAAAACAGAAAATAGAATATGTCATGATTTAGAAAATAAAACGATGTAGAGAAAGGAAGGGGGAAAACAGCATAGAAGAATACAAAGTGTGGGTCATGATTCATGAATGAGACTGACACGATGGTTGCTTGCACAGCGGTTACAAAGTCTGAGGTGTGATCGGAGAGGATGTTCGGGTTGTTGGACTCAACCGTGGTGACCTCGACGGCATGTGTTCTCCATTAAAAGAGTGACAACAAAAATTACAAAAATCTACAATAATTTTTTATATTATTTTATGAAATATAATTAATTTATAATGTAAAGATAATAACTTTTTTAGGTTTGTTTCTAGCTCAACTTTTATATAATATAGTATTTTCAGTTATAGCTGTTAAAAGATTTATTTATTTATTTTTTTTTTTGTCTATTCTCTGGTATGGAAGAGGATCACATCCATTCTTATATCATACAGTTACATTGGTTTATCCGAGTACCGATAGACTGATTAAATCAGTTTAGTTATATATTAATATAATAAATTTAAAATATGTACCAAAAAGAAATTCAATCAATGGGTATAATGAAACTCATAAGTCATAATAAACGTCGACTTTAAAGTATTATGTTAAATACATGACGTCAGATTATTTCATATACTATTGGGTCTATTTTGCAGTTTTACTTTGGTCGGTTTGGATTATGTAAATAGTATAATTTTTATTATCATACTACAATATTTGTTGCGGGAGGGGCAAAGAATATATTATTTTTGTATTGTTTTAGTTTTATTTATCTTTTAACGTGACGGAACAATTTAATTGGATGATTAGATAAATGTGATGAAATAAAGAAATATTTTATCTTTATGTCAACTAGAGTGTC